>NW_010257291.1:0-2432 GCF_000690775.1 Eurypyga helias
TGACAAAGATATTAAACAGCACTGGACCCAGTCCCAATGCCTGAGGAACACTGCTTGTTACAGGTCTCCACTCAGACATTGAGCTGTTGACCACCACTCTGAGTGCAACCATCCAGCTGGTTCCTTATCCATCAAGCGGTCAATCTGTCAAATCTATGTCTCTCCAATGTAGAGACAAGGATGTCATGTTGAACAGTATCAAAGGCTTTACACAAGTCAAGGTAAATGGCATCAGTTGCCCATCCTTTATCCACCAAGGTCGTGACCCCATGGTAGAAGCCACCATATTGGTCAGGTACCATCTGCCCTTGGTGAAGCCATGCTGGCTGTCACCAATCCCTTCCTCATTCTCGTACCATCTGCCCTTGGTGAAGCCATGCTGGCTGTCACCAATCACTTCCTCATTCTCCATGTGCCTTTTCATGGTTTCCAGGAGGATCTGCTCCATGATCTTGCCAGGCACAGAGGTGAGACTGACTGGCCTGCAGTTCCCGGGATCCTCTTTTTTTCCTTTTTCCAGTAAGCTGATTCCAATTGGCTGGAAAGGGTTACATGAGAAGGTTTTGTCCCATTTCATAGTATGTTGCATACATCTAGAGGAATCCTCAGAATAAAAATATTTAAATAAAAGAAGTGACAAAACAATGATATTTTTAACGTCTTTCAGATATGTAATTTCTCACTTGAAACTCACAATGAAACTTTTCAGTTTGCTCCTTTTCCTTGCCTTGCCTTCCCTCGCCTCGCCTCACCTCACTTCCAGTGAAGTATGCCCTGAAAACTCTCTCCACTTTTTGTTCAGATTCTTATGCTTTTCATTAAAATTTTCCGGTACTGGGAGGGGAAGGAAATCCTTTACAGTACAAGAAATATATCACCCCATCAGAAGGGAGCAAGGTTTTACTGAAGTCAGTAGGAAGCAGATGGGGTGTCGGAAAGTGAAAATAATTTTTTCTGAGTGTTGTGTCTCATGAGTTTGACTAAACATGTCTTAATTTATACTACCAAAATAGCAAAAAGCTTTATGTTTTCTCCAAACTTTAAACATTCACTGAATTACTGAAATATTGAAAACAAAAAAAAAAAAAGCAAAGGGTAAGTTTTTCAAATTGATAATTAAGATAAAAACAACAGTTGGACAATGCCAATAAAAATACGTAGGTTCATTTTGACCCTATAGAGATTTTAGCCTGTTTTAAAATATTAACTAAATTATCTAACTAAGAATAAAGAACACATAGAAAACATAACTTTTCCTCTAGAAAACAGCAAAACAGCATTCTGCCACTTAGAAAATCTTTCATCTTCTTCCCACTTTCTTTTCTCAACAAAAGTACTAAAACAAAAAACATCTCCTGTCAGGTTCACAGTGTCGTTTTATGGACATAGGTCTGTATTACTCACTGTGCTTGTTACATGGCCCAAGTAAAGGGCAGCAACACTTGGCAGAGTAGCATGGCAGTGGCCACTGGAAAAAAAGGGGGAGCAGGCATTAGCTGCATATGCGTGTGCATTCATGCTTCAAAGAAGAATGAGAAACAGGACACCCTCTAATATAATTCACTTCACTAGGTTTGTTTTGGGGGAGTGTGTGTGTTTTCACCATGTGGATTTATTGAGTAATTGTATGGAGCAAGTTTTATATGTCCCTAAAGCTGAACTTGATAAGAAACTGTACTGTCATACAGAGAAAAAACTTTATCTGCTGGAGTACTTAATTGTAGCTTAGAGAAGAAGCAACCATTCTGTATACATTTATTATGTAAAATAGAGGAAAATTAATAAATCTTTAAAATTAGGAAAAATGCTGAATTATATGAGAATGATCTTTAAATTCTAGGATGCGTAGGACAGGATATGGGAGAGCAGGAAAAAGACAACTGAATAGTGGTAATAAGTATTTGTAATCTGTGAAGATGCATGGTTCTCTTCTTCACTCAGGGGGTTGGGACACAATGGGTCAGGTTCCCAGAGAAGCTGTGGATACCCCATCCCTGGAAGTGTTCAAGGCCAGGCTGTATGAGGCTTGGAGCAACCTGGTCTAATGCAAGGTGTCCCTGCCCGTGGCAGGGGTGTTGGAAGTGGATGCGCTTTAACGTCCCTTCCAACCCAAACAATCCTGTGATTCTGTGGAGTAATCTGTGCTGTCCTACTGCATACAAACAATCTTCTTCACTGTGAAAGGGGTGTCCTTAAACAGTGATCTGTATACATTGCATTTCTACACAGCTGCGTCAGTGGATTACGTCTTATTTACAACAGCAGTTTGTTTTTTCCCTCTTTTCAAGTTTGACAAGTGGTTTTTAAAATTGAAAAGTCATCCTTGCTTCCTTTCTTTTTTCCCCCTTTTTTGTTTCATCATAGAATCATAGAATCACTAGGTTGGAAAAGACCTTAGAGATCATCCAGTCCAACCGTATCTGTCTGCCACT
>NW_010257291.1:2778-6261 GCF_000690775.1 Eurypyga helias
TCGCTGGACAGGCTCCAGGACCTCAATGTCTTTCTTGTAGTGAGGGGCCCAAAACTGAACACAGTACTCGAGGTGCGGCCTCACCAGTGCCGAGTACAGGGGGAGAATCATGGTGGTGAAACTCTACTACAAGTGTATATTTCTTCTTTATCTTTTTGTTTTTGTAACTTCTGGAATATATTACCTCAAATAAGCAGTCTATTACCTTAAGTTCCATGCAATGTAGGTGCATTTGGTTCATTGGCTTGCATTGCAGTGGAGAAACCTACTATACTTATATCAATAGAATCACAGAATCATAGAATCATAGAATGGTTTGGGTTGGAAGGGACCTTAAAGATCATCTAGTTCCAACCCCCCTGCCATGGGCAGGGACACCTTCCACTAGACCAGGTTGCTCAAAGCCACATCCAGCCTGGCCTTGAAGACATCCAGGGATGGGGCATCCACAACAACTCTGGGCAACCTGTTCCAGTGCCTCCCCACCCTCTCTGTGAAGAATTTCTTCCTGACATCTAATCTAAACCTCCCTGATTTCAATTTGTACCCGTTACCCCTTGTCCTATCACTACAGGCTCTTGTAAAAAGTCCTCTCCCAGTACCCTTGTAGCCCCTTCAGATACTGAAAAGCTGCAATGAGGTCTCCTCGGAGCCTCCTCTTCTCCAGGCTGAACAAGCCCAATTCTTGCAGCCTTTCATCATAGGCTTTCAATAATAATTAAAAAAAATTAATCTTACTATCTCTGAATTATAAGAGATCTTCTTCTGCGTTTGAGTATGCAAGCATCAAGGTTTTTCTCAGAAATGACCATTCTTGAAAGCATTCTCTAGAATAAACTCTAAAATAATATCAAGGAAAGAATTACTTTGGACAAAATCTATGTTTTCCTAAGATTTACCTCCTTAACATGTCTATCGCTGTTCAAAATTACACTAAATCATGTCCAGAGCTACAAACTCCATATCTAAAATGCAGCCTCTGCAGTAGAACTATGACTTGTGTAGGTAGATGATGGCCCGTGTGTGATGTGCTGCACAAGGAATGGCACGGGTTACATGGTGGTTTTCATATGGATGCATCGAGGATTCTGCTCTTAGTAAACGTGCAGCCCTTCTGAGACTCTTTTTCTGACATACTATTGGGTGCTGTTCTTCATGTCTCTGAAACAGTGGGGAAATACCTACCAGGGAAGGACATCTGTGCAGTGAGAATCTCCATTCAAATGGGAGAGACGGAGAGCCTGAGGATGTGCACACATTTGTACGCAAGATGAGCAAATTAATTTTGCTCCAGTTGTCAACATGAGACCTAAACCAAGAGTTTGTGTGACAGCCCGCTAAGTGCAAGTTATAAGTAGCTGATAATGAGATATTCCACTGGAAATATTTATGCAACTTCAATTGAGTAGTCGTGCCTGCTATTTTATACACTCTGTATTGAATTATGCATCAAATATAAATCTGCCAAAGCTAATATAACTGGAATTGCAAAGGTTAGTGAATCATCTGGAACTATCAGTGCACACACACCTCAGTCTTTGTGGAGAGACAAGGGAGATCCCGGATGGCAATGAGGTGTAAGAAATTAGAGAGCTAGTACCTACTTTCAGTTCTCAAACAATAATGTATTCCTTATTAGGAAACTTTCTGGAGATGACTTTGGTAGATAAACCCTTTAACAGGATATGTGCAGATCTACTTGAAGGAACATGATGAAAATAAGATTCACTTTGCCTTCTGATAAGACCAAGAAGATTTTCCTGAATTTCTAGATCAATGATAAATGTCAGCCGAATACATAAAAATATTTGCATTTATTTATAACATTACTGTTGTATAAGGCTTGCTTAGTCAAGCAGCAGTCGAATTTAAAGCATCCTCAACTGGTTTTACCTGCAGTAATTTGTTTGTAAATATGACAATTTACAGCTGAGTCATGAAACAGTTCTAAAAATGCTTAATACTCTTCACACAAGTTCTGAGAAATCCTGTCTCTTTCTAAGAACTTGGTTTTGAAGGGCAGCAGCTAAGCTTTTTGTGGCTGTAAGCATCTTTTCACTCTTGGGGTGTAGTTTCCATTGATACCACTGTGAATGAGGACTATCCTGCTATATCATTTAGAAATGACAGTGGAATACTTCAGTATGGCAAAGGAGTGAAATTTATGGTGTTTTCCTATGCTGTGCACCAATGAGGTGGAGCATCTTAATACTACATTCAGAGTATGCACCTCCAGTGCTTCAGTAAGAAGTCTCTCTGTTCAGGGGGCAGGGAAGGAGAATTTGGATTTTCACAGCATTGCTCACTAAGGTTCATGGTGTAAATACGTCAGCTATGCACAGACAAATACGTGTAATACATGTATAGCTTGTTCTATTTCCTTCAACATATGCTTTAAATGTAGTTGGGCAAAATACCAGCTGAGTGATTGCTTACCCCATATAAATATTTGGTAAAAACAGATGTTGGTTAAAAGGTGGCTTGAATGTTCCCTTGGTGCAGATAAAAGGGAGTTTGGTGGTGCTGAATAGTTTTTGTTCTATAGGTGTTGTAAACACAGTGAATATTTGAGGGTGAGGAATCGAATCACAGATTGACAGAATCACTAAGGTTGGAAAAGACCCATCAGACCATCCAGTCCAACCATCACCCCAACACTGCCGTACCCACCAGACCACATCTTCAAGCGCCGCGTCTACATGTTCCTTGAACCCCTCCAGGGATGGTGACTCCAACACTTCTCTGGGCAGCTGGTTCCAGTGCCTGACCACTCTTTCAGTGAGGAAGTTTTTCCTAATATCTAATCTAAACCTCCCCTGATGTGATCTGAGGCTTTTTCTTGCCCTATCACTAGTTACCTGGGAGAACAGGCCAGCACCTGCCTCCCTACAATCTTCTTCTGAACAGCCTGTCTGCACCAAGCCATTCACAGACATGTGTGCACAGAAACATGTTCACACACATGCTCACACACAGAGCCATAGTCCCTGCGGGGGAGTTGCAGGGTCTGCAAACGTTCTGTTGCATATCTTTTAATGAAAAACATTAGTACCATAGCGATACCTACCTAAAACCAGAATGTAATAATGTTAAAATAGCTGGAAGAAGCTAGTGAATTGGATCTTCTGAAATGGGACCATACGTAGGTCAAATTACCTAAAGATACAAAGGAATGTTTTGTTTTCTGTTAGAGAGAAAGGCTGGCTTTTGATTGTCATGTGGTTTTTGTTTGGTTGGTTGGTTTTGGTTTGTTTTTTTTTTTTAAAGCCTCGGTTCCAGAAGTCATTGATATACGATTTTCTTTCTGCAGTTGGTGTTCCTTTGCTCAACACCTTGGAAGATCATGCTGTGGATTTAAAAGCTTAACTTATAACATTTCATTTTCAGTCCTTCTGCATGAGAGAAGCTGGACCCCCTCTGCTATGGGGACAGGATGGGAGAGTTGGGCTTGTTCATCCTGGAGAACAGAAGGCACCAGGGGGG
>NW_010257291.1:6480-12106 GCF_000690775.1 Eurypyga helias
TTGAGCAACCTGGTCTAGTGGAAGGTGTCCCTGCCCATGGAAGGGGGGTTGGAACTAGATGGTCTTTAAGGTCCCTGCCAACCCTAACCATTCTGTGATGATTTATGATTCTAACTTGGGGGTTACTCAACTTGTGTTGATGTGCAATCTGGCTTGAAGATAACAGAGAAAAAGTGGCATTGTCCTGCCTTTCTTGTTTTTCCATTGCTACCCCCAAATACATTAAAAATATGTGAAGAAACAGGCTTTCACAGAAATTGAATAGCCAAGAGATTTGTGGCATCCTGTGAAATATGTGGGCACTGTGCCTAGCTCCTTCATATGCATTTTTTCTGCAACTTAATGATGATTAGAGTATCTCTAAGCCTAATGTGAAATATTGCTGAAGAATAATTACATTTTCTTGCTCAAATGCACAGCCATTTATAATAGTTATTATAGTTTCTGAATGTGTTTATTACAGAGAATTTGCTGAAGAAAAAAATAATTACTTGGCTTCATGGTGTTTCTGATTCACGAAAAACAGTAATGGTCCACTGTTGGGTTTATTGTACTTTTCTTTAGAGCAGCTGGCACTGGCCATTCTCAAAGTCAGGATATGAACCATTATTTTGATACAATACAATAATTCCTGCTTTCCTGTGAAACCATCTGGTTCTACCTCTGTTCTTAACATTGGTGAGAAATGGTGAATAGTACTCACCAATATTCACAAAAGCTCTTGAGTTTTTGTGTATGTTTCAAATAATTAGATTTAGTTGGTTTAGTTCAGTTAATTTAATAAAATAGACTAAACTTAATTTTTAGTGTTGTCACAAACAGAAAATTAAGAAATTCTAAAGACTGGTTCTGAATAGGATAGTCTAGCAGAAACAATGCAGTTTGTGGCACTTTGAGTTTCTTGGGGTTTTTTGGGAGTGTTTTTTCACTTTGAATCAAAACATTATGTCAATATGGGACCTTAGAAGTACACCTGATAGTGTCTCCAGTGTTTTGCGTCAAGTGTTCATGAGGTGCTTTTGCACAGCTGCACCAGAAACGTACAGTCGAGTCAGGTGAATAGCTGTCCATTTTAAACTGGATTTAGACACGTCTTATAATCAGACCAATACAGATAAAAATGTAACTTGTCCATTCACAACTTGATGGAGTGGTAGCAAACTTGTGATTACAAGATACGTGGAATAATTAAATTCCTCACTCAGAATGCGAATGCAGCCCCGAATCTCGTGGGTTTGGAAGAATGTGTCGAGGATATTTGTTTTTTCCAGCACTGGTTGCAAATCTCTGAAATTGCTGTAGTTAAAATGCTACTAATGACTAGCTCAATTACCTTCAGAAGGATTTTGCTACTTCACAGTTTAAAATTTTAGGACAGCCTGGTTATCAGATGAGCTCCTCTTCCATGTTTCTCACTATTTTTCTCTTTCCCAGATAGAGTAGGGAACTTTTCATAATTTCAAGGGCATTACTGGCAGAAAGTACATAATAATATTAATTGCAAAACTCTCCAGGTACTTGTCAAAGTACTGAAGAGATCAGCCTGTGCTGGCATTGTGTATTCTGATAAAGCTCTCCAAACAGCAGGATGCTTGGATTTACTACTGCTGCCGGAAAGGAGGGACAGTCTGCTGCTAATGGGCTCCCTGTGAACAGTGTTGTGCACTTACGGAAGCTGCTGGCAATTTTGGTTTATATTTTACCTAAGGTTTTGAGGCATGTCCTAGTGGCTCTTGGCAAAGTATTGTGATAATGGAAAGAAAGGACAGAAACAGCCCACTGAACATTAAGATGACAAAAATCATTAAGACCTTAAACAAATCAACACTGGTAGATCCACACACTCGGTAGTTTTATAATGAAAGTTATATTCTAGCACGAATGTTAAAAGTTTTTCATACATAACAGATGTACGTATCTGTTTTACAATCCTGATTGTTATTGAGATCACTGAATAGTCCTCTCTAAATAATAATTTAGACATGGGTTATTACTGAAGATGAGAGATGGTCTCAGGAGAATTAATTGACCCAAATTTTCAAAAGAGCAAAGCTGAGTCATGCTGATGTCTGGATGTTGACTGTTCTAAAAATATTCACCCTAGAAGTTCACGTTGTTGCCTCCTTTTGGTGTGACAGAAGAGTACAGCTCAAATAAAAATGGGTGGAAGTCTTGCAAAAGTGATTTTCCAGACTGGATACCTAAAGCTTCATACCTTGAAGGCTGTCCAGTAGCCTGGACAGATGTGGCTAGCCAGCGGGAGTTTATTGATACCAGTGTGTTCAGCTGCTGATTTCTGGAGGTTTGAAAATCTTATTAGGGACTCCTCTGTAGTTATCCTTCATACTTGGAAATCTGATATGACATTGTTTTGTGCAGCATTATCTTCCTCTGGTTAAGTTTTATTTGAAATACTATATCTGGTATAGGTTGATGTGCCCTTGAGAATAAAAGAATCAGTCTACAGATACTTTTCTAAGTTCTCAAGAACTTCCAGAGCTCACAGTAAACTTCAGAGGTATATTGATGATCCCAAACCCCACATAATTTGTTATGTAGAAGTACTGCTTTCTGTTTTTCTGGATGGCTACAGATGGTTGGGTATTGAAATTTTCATCACCACTGCTCATCTTAGTTCCTAACACTTACTAAAAATAAATTTGGATCTCCTAAAACTAATGTTTACATCTGTTCAGACCTCTGGTGTAACTTGTCATCTGCATCTTTCTTAAAGGAGTTTTAGTCTCTGTGGAAAAAAAATCTTACAAAAGCCTTGATTTCTTTTCTTCCCTGCCCAACCCTTTTGTTTTTAGTACTGATAGAGCAAACCTCACTTTGTTTCAGATTGGCTTCAGCAATCATAGTGCAAATTTTTCTCTCTTACATGAAGAGTTCCCCCAACTTTCTTCTAATCAGATCATTACAGGTAGTGAAATTAATTTCAAAATAAGCAATGAAAATTGCATCTATTATTCAAAGAGATCCTTCATTTTATGTGAGCGTGCTGTGATATGAATGTTTCAGCTCAGTTATTTAGATAGTAGTTATCATGAAGAAACACCATAACATTTCCTGCATAAATGTTTGAATTGACAATGTAGTATTTGTTTTAGGATGTAACTGTTGGTGGTCTTTTAAAAAAAGGAAGAAATGTGATAATTGATGTGGAAATTTACTTACAGTCTGCGCACATTCAATGGCTGTACTGGGTTTCTGCATGACAGAGAGGCCCAAGACACCATTAGGGACCTTTGAGTTTGTTTTTTGCGAATACTTGGGAGGAAATCCATCCAAAGCCACAGAAAATCAGCAATAAATATAAGTAGAAAACATATAACTGAGAAAAAATGGTGGGTTTAACAACTTTTTCATAATGTAAAGGTAAGAATAGGAGCTAGTTCTGCTGGGTCCCAGTCTTGTCAATCCTGTGCTGTTGTTATGAAATGAAGGCTAAAAGAATTTTAGGCTGTTTAAAAGGTCAGGATCACAAATATTAGAGGAAAAGCGTTCATTTTTAATATGAATTTGTGAGAAGCATAACTTACAGAGTTCGACGGTAAGGTCCACTCTATTATTTATTCAACACAGAAAAACATACGAAGACAAAATCAAATCAGCAACGGATTTAAATAGTCTATACATGAATTAAAAATAATTTACAGAGTTGGGGAAATCAAGTCAGGATTGGATTGTTGTGATATGAACTAGTGAAAAGGGTCACAAGGTTCAGAGTGGACCCCCTTGCTTTCTAAACTTCTCAAAAAAGGCATCTAAGTGTGGATAAATCTACCCCTAGTCCCAGACCTGGTCAACAGTGTATGTCAAAGGAATTAGGAAAAGGATGACAGTGTGTGCAGTTTGTTGCTTTGTGAAAAACTTTGGAATAGCAACAATTTGAAATATCAGCAGTTCAAAGTTCGTTAATACTATTCAGATGTATGAAACAACTAGATTATACAATTCCCCAGCAAAACTTAACTAAAAATGAATCAGCACAGTAACTTAATCAAAGACTTAACAAAGTTATCGACATACAGTTGCATGAACACACTCACAGAAACAGATCCAGAAATTGAGACATATAGGTATATTTGTAGGAAGGTACCTGTTACAATTTCCCCTTGAGTTCGATGAAAATATTCACGTAGGATGCCAGTGCATCTTTCAATGAGTGAAGAGTTGAGCTTTCAGGAGTTTTTCAGACCAGGTTGTGTCACGTGTTCTCTGGTTTCACACACTTGAGAGCCTGTGAACTCTGAGAGGGGTCCCACACCGAGGGAGTGGCTGGGCGCACCCTGCTGCAGTCCAGGAAAGCTCAAAGGGACTTTGTTGGAACCACTATTTGTAGGGTCACGAGAGAATTGACTTTAGGCATAAGTAAATTTCCATCCTGGCTATGATTTGGGTAGGTTATCTCTGGAATTCTCATCATTTAGTAGTGCTGGTAGAGGTCTACCTGAGTTATGAAAACTTCAGGTCTGCCAGGGGATGACTCTTATCCCCCACCGTAACCAGGCAACTGACCCTGAGTACAGCCAATACCATTCCCCACCTCAGCAACCCAAGAGTGTTGGATATGATCAAGGGACACTTCACCAACAAACTCCCTGTACAATGGCTAGGGTTTGACAGGAGTCTCTAAGGCCACACACTTTTAGAAGAGTGTATGCACTTTCTAAAGTTTTCTTGTTTTTTCTCCCAAACCCAGTTTTACTGGGTTGAAGTTTGAAGAATATGTATTTTTCGAGGACATTCTGAAGACCTTACAGAGGCCCTGTGAGAACATTTTTCACCTGCTTATGAAGGTGAAAATTAGAATAGCAACATGATGCAGCAGCAAGAGCAAATTCAATATAAACTCTAAAGTGCTTACAATGTTGTGCACATTCATTTTTTTTTAAATGAAAACATGCTATAAAGTGCAACTCTTTACCACACCATAAATGTATTATTAATAATGCCTGAAGTTAAATTGAATACTCTTTCTTCCAACTACTGCTGGAATTGGAATGATTTTGGATTAAAGATGCAAAAAAAGAATATTGTAAAATTTCAATCTTAAGTAAATTGGACATGTTTTTACTGTAATTGGTTACTTTCATTCTTTTTATATTGCAGTGTATGTTACTGTGAGAGCACAGTGTATGCAGCCATCATGTACTGCTCAAGATGGAAATAGCAAAGTGGAATATTCAGAATTTTTGTTCTTTTTTCAGGCCTCTTTCATTAACACTTGGGAAGGAAAATTAAAGGATATTTGAAAAAAAAGATTATGACATTTCTTGTTATTAAATAAGTAGAATACCTAGAAAAAAAACAATGAAAAATTATTCATGCCATATTTAGTGTTGCTTGAGAAATAAAGCTTTTGAGGCTAACGACTCAGGAGGGTAAGCTTTCTGTGCTGGACCGCAAAAAGAAATAGGCAGAGACATAAGGAGACATAAAATAATCATTTGTCCATCAGGACTTTCTTGAGGACCCTATAAATATATTGATGAGTGTAGACACTTCTAATTTAGATAAAAGTTAGGTTTTTTCCTAGATGCACCAGTAGCCATTTTCGTGTGGTCATAATAACAAAATTACTCTCTGAATCAATTGAACCTTTACCATATTTCAAATT
>NW_010257291.1:12135-12545 GCF_000690775.1 Eurypyga helias
TAAAGGCCTGTATACATACTTGCTTTATATATTTATTATTTTTTTCTTATATGTCCAATAAGTGTATCAGCACATGCTTGGAAAAGTAATGAAAAGGACAAAGTGGGTGTTTTGACCAGGCCAGAGATCTCATGACCACATTGCTGGATTAAAGCCAGGACTCCAGAAAAGGGCATATGCTCACCACACACTCCCTTTGTGCTTTAGTGACAGAGATTGCTGTCTAGTGAGCAGAACATGAGTGGCTCTTTGGTATACAGGATATTGTGATTTATTGTAGAATGTCACAGCAGATCTATGGGACTGGAATCCAGTACAACTAGTGCTAAGGCTTCATATGGCTTAAACAAACACAGTCTGTCCTACAAAGTACACTTTGTGGTATAACATCATAGAATCACAGAATGATT
>NW_010257292.1:0-15274 GCF_000690775.1 Eurypyga helias
CCGGAGTTAAACCACGACAGTAATCCAGATTAAACAGCTCCTGCATCCTCTGGGAGTCCAGCACAAACTTCTGCTGGGCCTGGAGGACCTGATCTGTGGAGGCAAAGTGGGCTCCCTCCTCTGAGGAGCAGGTTTACAGCTGTAGCTTTAGGACAGAAATCCTGTTTGTGGTGTCAGCCATTGGGATTACTTCTGATTTACCCAACTAATTGCTCCATATAAACCACACGTGGGTGCCAAGCACGTGTGACTGGTCAGATGCGGTAGCAGATGTGAATCTCCCCATCCTGGTATCAGGTTTGGGTTGGGAGCTGAGGAAACAGTCCCTCTGTCTGCAGATGGAGGGACAGACCCCATGGGAAGCTGTGAGACCTCTTCTATCAGTTGGGCAAAATGTCTTGTGGGGGGCTGATGCCAGCTGGAAAGACATTAAAGTACAGGACTTTTTACAGCTGTAGGCTGGACAAAAATCTCCATCTCTGCTCTACGAACCCCAGTTTGTTAACACACTTGATGGATAAACTGTTGCTATCCAGTGTGGCTGCTCCAGAAAGGCTACCGAGAGCCGTTCTGCACTTGTCCAGGGACAATCGGGACACGAGAGGTCCTGCTGCCACTGTTCCTCTTTAAGTCTTCAGTGCCACAAAACCTTTGTTAAGATTTGTATCCCATGTCTGGTTGCGTGTTTTCTTACAGCAGCATTTTTCTCCTTTTCTCTTATCACTCTGATTAATGGGACTGTTGAAATGATATTTTCTCTGGCTGCGCGTGCTGCTGGTAAGCAGTTCTTGCAAAATCTGTGCACTGCACTTCTCCATGTTTCTTCAAATCTGGAATCACGTTTGCCACAGCACATGCAGCTCCATCTGCTAAATTTCAGAGGTTTGGTACAGCCTGGTGAGGGGAACCAGGCAGTGGTGGGTCTGGAGACGTGCATCCTGTGGCCCTGGCCTGGCCTGAGATAGGGTCATTAGGGTTTGTTGGTGCCCTCAGGGCCCTGACAGCACATTGCTAAGCTACTGTGATAGTAGAAAAATAAAGGTGTGAAATAGTATATAAAAAACTTCAACTAGCCAAATGCAAAGTTAAAAAAAACCAAACAAACCCACCAAACCCCAGAAACAGAAGTTTTCAACTGAAAAGATACAGCAAGATATTGTACTCCTTCCAGCTTTGCAGACCTCAGTGCCTAATGATGTACATGGACAAAACCTAGTATTCCTGTCACAGCACTGAACAAAGACATTTAAGGAACAACATAGGGACTTACCTTTTAATTTTTCTACAGTCCAGAGGACAAGAAAAAGCTTATTAGAGGTTCAGAAAGGAATAAGAGTAGCGATTTTGCTGTTAAAAACATGGTAATCTCTAAAGGGACAGCTAATCCTCATGCAGTGTTGTCAGGATCAGGAAAATCAGCAATGCATTAGGTGATGGGGCAAAAGGTGCTTTTCAAGTATCCGTGTGGGAGGGGACGGTCAGCTCTGGGCTGCATCCTGCGGCTGATATTCCAGCAGGCCTGACCGCTGCTGCGGCGGGGACGTGAAGAGAAGAAAGAGGCAGGTGTACGTGACCTCTAGTTTTGTGATGTTCCGTGTGGCGCGGGTCCCTTTCATCTGTGATGTGTCTCCCTGCCGCAGCAACCCCAGTGGCTGTGGATCGTCTGCTTGTGCTTGAAGTTCAAAGCTTGTGTTTCCTTTCCTCTACTTCAGGTACAAAGGGTCTGTATAATGATGGCTCCTGCAGGGCTTCGTCAGCTGGAGGGCGAGATGGTTGTCACTGACAAACAGCCCCGTATCGCAGTGAGCTAGTGGAAGGAGCTTAGTGGTGAGTGAGGAAAGTACAGCAGCACCAACAAATGTTCTAAGAGATGGGAACAGATCACAGAATCACAGACTGGTTTGGGTTGGATGGACCTTAACCCCCCCCAGTGCCCCCCCCTGCCATGGGCAGGGACACCTTCCATAGCCCAGGGTGCTCCCAGCCTCATCCAGCCTGGCCTTGGACACTCGCAGGGATGGGGTATCCACAGCTTCTCTGGGAACCTGTCCCAGTGCTCCCACCCTCTGCGGGAAGAATTCCTTCCTGATGTCCCATCTCCATCTCCCTCTTTCTGTTTAAACCTGTTCCCTGTACTGCGGAGGAGACCTGCTGGGGGAAGGTCCAAGTGGCTGCCAAAAGGGCTGGTACCTGGCAAGTGCCTTTTTGTCTGGCTGAAATGGCAGTCCCGGGAAAGACTCACTTCTAACTCTTAAGCAGTCATACTGTCTGCACTGATCATAACTTCTTTTGTAAAGCTGAACCGACTCGAGCGTGTTGGGACTTAGCAGGCAAGTACCGGCGTCACTGACCCCTGCAGCTGTGCCCCAGGGGGTTTGCAGGGGAGTTAAGGGTGACAGCGTGGCTGTGAGAGCAAGCTCAAACCTCAGTACATGTGGCTGAGCACACGCACACACATGTACGCATACATGTGCATATGCTGACAGCGTCTGCTTGGCTGCCGTGCAGAACCAGCGGCACTGCGCTGCAGGGGGACCGCTGCTTAGTCCTTCCCCAAGCTCCTGAAGCTGCGCCTTCAACAGGAACCCAGCAGTGAGGCCCTAAGCCAACAGCCTTGACCATTAAGTATTATTCTCATAGCATATTCCCCCAAAAAGCTGCAAGATCAGACCCAGAAAACCTGACCCCTCTGGAGAAGGCGTTCCTCATTTTCCTTCAGTTTGTCCTCTTCATTGCAAAACTGGTGGCAAATTGCTGAGATGGAATATGGAATCAGACTTTCTCTCTCTTCTTGCTGAGGAGTTTCACCAAGACACCTCTCACTCTCCTGGGAGGTGCTGATTTACTAACTGCTGGGTTTTGGGAATGGGACTCCTGTCCTGTGTGGGAAAGGTTTCAAGGTCCCTTGGGCTAAAGAGAAACAGCAGGAGGAAATACTACTGCAGTGGGGGATGGCACTGGGAGTTTGGGGATTCTGGTCCATTTGCATGTAAAATATATTAACAGCCCTGAAAAAAAGGTGGTTGACCGCTTCGCTCAGCCTTGCGGAGTATGTTTAAAGCTAGCTCTTAATAGATGAGAATTCCACCTTCTGACACAGAAGTACATTTGAGAAGTTGTCCCCAGATGGTTAGTCTGCTCTTGCCTGCTTAAAAGCGGTCTCCCTGGGCCTTCTCTGGAATAACGTATTCTGGCCGTGGTACGGGAAGACAGGGAAAGAACCCTGTGTTCCCTGCACAAAGAACGACCTTGCTCCTTGTCCTTCTCACTTCGCTTCTGCCTCGAGCTTTACGTTCCCTGTAAGACCACAGACGTGCCTGGCTGCAGGGGCAGACCCCGGAGCCCTGCCTGGCCCTGAGCTGGGGTGCGGGGCAGCGTGCTCAGCCACGGCGCATCAGCGGGGTGTCCTCCGGGCTGCAGGCGCGAGCTGCTCCGCAGGCTTCCTCCATGCTTAACGGGGCTGGGAATTGAGCCTGGTTCTTGCTGGCGAGTTTTACTACTAAAGGCTATAAAATAAGTCTTCACTGAAGTGGAGCCAAATGTCTTGCAGTTTGTGTAACCCCCCCGAGTTTAGACGTTGCACGTCTGTTGGTAATTTCATTACGTACTGTCCTTGTGCTGCAGAGCACAGAGCCCTCTTGGTGTTTATTGCTTAGTCAGTGGCAGCGGCAGTACAACTTGTAAATCAGTATAAACTAATCCTGGACAAGTGTTCAGGATCAGAATATTTGCCAAGTTTTTATGTCGTGATTTACATTCTACATTGGTTACATTTCACTTGTGCCTGCGTCGAGAGGTTGGGTGTGAGTAGAATATGCAGTGTTGTAAATGTCAAGAGACAGAGGAATAGTTTTGTACAATCACCTGATGAGGTCACCGTGTTAAAAGAAGAAAAGTTGACTTCCCTGACAATTGTTCAGTGCTTTAGTAGCCAAGAGTCAAATGGGGCTTCCCAAGCAGAGCCATGGAGTTACCATTTTATCCTGCTAAACTGTCCCCGGTTCCAGGATGGTTTCTGGCCTCTCATGGCACTTTTTGGGTGTAATCATGTGTTTTGCAGGTAGATGTGGGATTGCTGCAATGAAAAAGCCACCAACTTGCAAATGCCACCCCATGCAACTGTTGTGAATGATCCTGTACGGCTCCGTCCTGGAAGGCAGGACGCTTCCGTGCGTTTCTAACTGATGCTCTGCTGCCCATGCTCAGCAACACGCTGTTCTCTTCCTCTGCTGCAGCAACAGTTTTAATGTGCAGAACAAAAATAGGGGTTTGAGGGCTTCTAATTTGGAATGAAAATGAAATTTCAAATACACATCTGTGAAATCAAATGAAAAATAACTGTAAAACAGACCGGAGACTGGGCACTCGGCTCCTGTGTCTGAAGTAGGTCTCAGTCCTACTTCTAAAGCAGGAAAAGTAGAGTTCAGGTGCCCTGGAGACACGTACCTGCCTCTTTCATAACCCAAGTGCCATCAATAGCCAGACGTCTGAATGCTCCCGGTGAAACTTACTCTCTCCATTAAAGACTTTATAGAGGCTTTCACGTGCCAGAGCATCTGCTGCTCGGTTCAAACCCCTGCATCTCTCCCTTCTTTATAGACAGTTGATGACACAGCCTTTCCTTGCTGTTCTTGAAGACAGTGAGATGAGCAACACTGCCAGTCTTGTCTAACAGCATTACTTTTTCACCCAACAGATTTGGGGAATTCTGGCAACTATTGGAGTAGAAACTACTAGTACAGGCTTCCCTCAGTCCTGCTTCCTCCAAGGATGTCACGTCTGCAGTGTCCCTTCAGGGTTGTGGTGTCCTCCCCACCTCAGCGTGGGGTCTGAGATTGCAGGGGTGAATTCCAAAATCGCCCTATAGTAAATCCCAGGGGGCAGAAGAGCTCAGAAGCATCATTTTCCCAATAACGGCATCGCAGCTGAACTCTCGGTAGCATGCGGCTGTGAGGGATGGCTGCAGACAGCGCTGCTTAGGAGATCACATCAGCATGTTGCTCTGCTTCCCGTTCATATCTATTAGTGTTAGGATCGCAGCTGAACTCTCCATAGCATGCGGCTATGCGGCTGTGAGGGATGGCTGCAGACAGCGCTGCTTAGGAGATCACATCAGCATGTTGCTCTGCTTCCCGTTCATTCATATCTATTAGTGTTAGGGTCATAACATAAATCATGGCACTCCATGGGCTGCAATAAACACGTTACCTGAGCTAAAACTTGAACAGTGGGGTGGGCCATTACCGGAGATAAATTACCGAGCTCTGCTGGTAAGTGCTAGGGCTCCTGAATCACAGGGGTATTTTTCTCAGTAAACACTTGAAAGGTAAAGTCTTTCCAAAGTCTAACCAAATCTATAACTTTTTACATAATAAAGAATATAATTCTAAAGGTTTTCTTGTCTAAATTAACTTTTTAGAATTGATGACAGGAACAGTTCTCAAACTACCTCTTCAGCAGCTCTGTTTCCTCAGTTCCAGTATTTCTGTGTGCTGGAAGGGAGAATTTGACTTTGGACCATTAGGTAGTTGTGGAGAACGCGTGGCTGGCTACAGGAGAGATACAGGTTAAATCTGGGGTGTGAAGGAAGAGTGAAAGCACGTTTTCATGGAGGACTTCATTCCAAACAGAATCGTGGTGTTGCTGCTCCGGAACTCCTGCCTATGTTTGAGCTAAGCAATGCTTGAAACTGGAGTCAACCCCCAACCAGGGGAGGGGTGCTGAAGCTGGTGTCCTGCTGAGCCTGGAACAGGGATGCGCCGGGGTACGGATACATGCCGTAATTCACATTAGCACAGCTCATCGGATGCTAATTCAACCGTTCGGTACTGCGGATCGCACCGCTCCGGGATGCTGGTTTTGCAGCATGGTCACCCCCCACTTGAACTCCATTAGCTTCAGCTGGATGACTTGAGGTAATTGTTTAAGTGAAAAATGAAATAAGGAGGAAAGAAAAAGGTTCATGCTTTTCAGGTCAGGTAGAATTTATTCTTCTGGAAGAGAAAACCAAGTAAGTTATGCTTGTGCGTGGATGTGTGCTTCCAGCAAGAAATAGGTCTGCAATCTCTCACTGAAATACAGCAACAACACACCATATAGTTATCACACGATTACAGTCATAAAAAGGAGGTGGAGGAAAGGGCTTGAGAGAATGTGGCAGTGATGGACTGGGGATGGAAATAAATGCTGTCTGTAGCCCTGCTGCACACCCGTGCAGAGCAGAACCAACACAGAAGAGGCAAAATAAAACAGAGGCTTCTCAGGTCTTGTCTAAAAAACAGAGTCTGACAAACAAGATAACATCCCACCAAATTAGCCCCTCAGGAACTGTTAAAAATTCGGCTTTAGTATCATAACAAATACATCAATATCCCCAGGAAGTAAAGAAAGAGGGAAAAATCCAGTGGCTGCTGGAGTCTTTCCAAATTGTGCCCCTGGATCGCCCTTGCTGGGCAGGTTTGGAGTGGGAGACAGCTGCTGATGGGAATGCTGCCTTATCCCTCTCGGAAGAGGGGACGGGAGCTGCGGTGGCCATGTGGGTCAGCTCCTGGGGAGCATCGTGCCTGGTCCCTTTGGGGGAAAGCGAAGCTGGCCGGGAGGTGTCTGGGTGATGGGCTTCTCTGCTTGTCGTTTCTCTTACAGTCCTGTTGTTTCTCCGCAAGAGCCACAGCAAGACTGTAGTCTCATTATGGGAGACTTAACGTTTCAGGGAGTAAAAGCACCTCTGTGAATTCCGAGAGCCGTGTGCGCACTCTGTGGAGCGTTGGTTTGTTCTCCCGCTCCAAGGGACTGGCCCGCGGGGTCTTCAAAGACTTTGTTCTTCATACTGTTCTTTACTGCTGTCATGGGTTGCCGTGGATGCACCTGGCTTTGTGGCTGTATTAGCTCCCTGATTTTCATGAAGGAGAATCACTCCGTGTTAATGAGGCATTCATGCCACCCCAAAGCAAGTACCTCTCTCATCGCAGGGTGCCGGCGGGGTACAAATTTCCAAAGGGAAGGAGAGCACCTTTCGAAATGCCGCTCGGCTGCGACCCACGAAGGCTGGCAGGGCCTTGGACTTCACACTTGGTCCAACCCGCACTGACAAATAGGGGCCTTTTGGAGGGCATTGCGAAGTAATGCTCCTGTTGTAGCGGGGAAATAGACCTTTGACTAATGTGGCATTTCTGTGTACGCTTGAGTGGCAGAAAGGTCCCTTCCTGAAAGGTTGCTCAGGAGACATCAAAGCACTGTTCCTCTTTCCTGTAAATGAATGCTGCGGCTGTTGACAGCCTTCACGGGTCTGACTTTAAATTTATTCTTGGTATACACAGTTTATCAAAAGGGGTTCGAAACATCATTTTAGAACAATGTTGTGCTATTCTCAGAAAACACAGGGTGTAAATAATATTTCCTCAAGCATTTCATTTATACTTGGGTTTCAGAAGTCTGGGTTCAGGAGCCAATCTCTGTTTTTTAATATACCTTCATCTGACTCACCTAAATTACCTGCTTTTGTGGAGACTTTCCTTGTCTGAGACTGTGGAAACTTGTGATGAATGCAGGAGGTTTCTTGGCTCCAGTCCCTGTTTCGGTGTTGCACAGCCCGGGAAACCGAGGCCATGTCTCTCTTCTCCGGGACAGTGCCCCTTGGCTGGTAGAGAGGGATTGCTGCTCTTCAGGTTGCTTGAGCTTGAGCAGGTAGGAAAGGTCTACATCAGCTATTCCTCTGGCTCTTCAGATTGCGGGAGACACACCGCGTGCCACAGGACGACACGGGGCTCGACGCTTCTGACGTTGGACAATCTAGTCAAGATGACTGCCGAGAAATTTTTGTATTAATTGTGCATCTCTGAGTTTGCTTTTGTTCCTACTGCTAGCTAAATAATGCTAAAACATCTTTGTGTTTCCTTCCCAGAAGCAGTGTATCATCTTCACTCTTTTATATAATGAAATCTGAGCTAAAATTATCCCTGTGCTTCAGCAGCAGGGTAAGACTGGGGTCCAGCTGGAAATGCCTTGAGCCTGGAGGCACTCCGAGGGATGGGTCTTGGAAAGCAATGTGTGATGCACAGAGTTTCCATGAAGGAATCATTGCCTGCTTTTGACAGGACATACTGCTTTCCATGTTTCATATCAAGGGATATATATGTGTGTGTGTATTTCTAGCTGGAGGGGGACTTTTTCCAAGGTCAGGGGGTGACAGGACAAGGGTTGACAGGTTTAAATGGAAAGAGGGAGATTGAGGTGGGACATCAGGAAGGAATTCTTCCTGGAGAGTGTGGGAGCACTGGGACAGGTTGCCCAGAGAAGCTGTGGATGCCCCATCCCTGGGAGTGTCCAAGGCCAGGCTGGATGAGGCTGGGAGCAACCTGGGCTATGGAAGGTGTCCCTGCCCATGGCAGGGGGTGGGACTGGGGGGGCTTTGAGGCCCCTTCCCCCCCTTACTGCTCTGTGATTCTATATAGATCTATTTTTCAAGCTAACGTGGTGGGAGTTGATTTCTTTTGTGCAGTAATCTAGCAGATGCTAATGTCTTTGTGATGGATCTTGGGCACTAGAGGTGTCAAGGCTGGTGCAGGACTGGATTTTCGTGCTGTCTGCAGTACAGCAGGCACTGTGCTGAAGGTATCTGTGTCTGGGTACTCTGGTAGAGCTGAGCCCACTCTGGACCTGAAGCACCGTGAGGGCTGCTGGTGTAGCTGTGCCCTTGCTGCCTCTTCGTGAGGTGGTTGGAAATAACAGGGCAGTGGGGATTCCCATCATGAAACTCAAGTCCTCAGAGGAAGAAATGATTTAAAAATGCAAGTTAGATATTCAAGGTGCTTTCAGTGCCAGACAGCACATCTCAAGGCAGCTCCTTGCAAACCTCTTTCTTGCTCTGTCCTTCAGTGCTGTGGTAGTATTTCTTTTGGTTAAGTGTATTTTTGCAGTGCTGTCTCACTCCGCTTGCTGTCTTGTGGCTCTGTGGGACAGGGTTTTAACCGCCCCTCACAGGCATTCACCGTTATTTACTTTGGCAGAAGCACATTTGGTGTAAACAGCAACAGCCCGTTATTTTGGGGAGGTGCAGCACTGATGTTACATAAATCTAACTTTTTCTCACCTCCTCTGTTTGTGTCTGAGTCTGCTTTTACCTTGATTTTATCTTAAATGAATGAAATAGAGGCTTGATCTATTAAAATGAGATGGTACCAAAATATGCGTAAAAACTCCCTGTGCCATCTGGAGCCCTGCTGTCACGACACAGATAGTTACATCATGATGTTGGAGCGGTGTGGTCATTTGTAATGACTTCAACAAACTAGTCTTGCTGAGGCAAACTTCTCATTTCAGTTTGGACATAAGAACCCCAGGACTAATTTCTTTCTCACTTAGGAAAAAAAAAAAAGTGTTTTCCCCAGGATTGGGTTTACCTGCCCCTACAGGGTGAGAAACCACTCTTGTATTCTCTTTCTTTCCCTGGCTTCCGTGCTCTGTGAAGCACTGCCCCGTGTCCCTCCTCCTGGGGACTAATCCTGCTGTCACTCAGTCCCTCTGGGCTGAAGGCTTTGGCATCTCTTGGCTTTGGCTCATCAGCGAGATGCTGTTGATGATGCGGTTGTTGGCAGAACAGCAGCAGCTCGGATTTATAGGGGGTAATAAGGTGTTTTGGATAAAATATCTCCAACTAGACTTGCCAAATGACTCGTGTCTCAGATAATCCAGTCCAGAACACAAATTTTTCATGTAGGCACCTCAACAGGGACAGGAGATGTGCTTGAAGCTGCAGGAAAGGGTGTGGGATGGTGCTTACGTGGCCCCATCCGCTGACTCCCAGGGTGCGGAGCCGAGGGTGCGGTGCGCAGGCGCCTTGTGCTGCCCACCCACCTGACCAAATTCAGCTTGTTGCTGTAACTTCAGGAAGACTTTTTTTCCTGGAAGAATGGGATCAAACTCTGAGGTTTTATTTGTCTCAGCACAGGAAGAAATAAAACCCCTCCTGCTATATTTCTCCCATAAACTTGCCACCTTCCGGCAGTAACCGACTGGTGAAACTCAGATAATAATTTTGTGTTGGATTCTTCTTGTGTGCTTACATCGTCTCCATTTCTTCAAAACCAAATGGAAGTAAAAGCAAACAAGGGGCGAAGCATTAAAAACAGGCAGTGAAGTCTAAGGCCAACGCGATGAGCTGTACCTGTCGCTGTTTTGAGAGGAAGCGAGGTGACATTGCGACGCGATGCTGGAGAGCAGCCACGAGTGGGTACTTCTGGGGCTCGGGAGGATGTGTGGCTTCAAACGAGGCCGTAGCTGGGCTGTTCCAGCCTGCCCCCCGGGCAGCCGGGGCTGAGATCAATGACTCCTGCGGCTAGCTCACATTTGCTGTGGCTTCCTCACTGCGGGGGACGCGGTTTGGTTGGTTTGTTTTGATCACCTGCGGTCGACGTTCCTGGGGAGCCTGATGTTCCGTTAATACTGACAGCCTTCTTTTCCTCGGCGCTTTCCCTCTTGCCTGCTCGTGAGGTTACGTTGGCTTTTCGGCGTCTGCGTCTCCCCATCTGGCTCGCTGACCCGGGGGCAGCCCAGCTGTCGGCACAGCAAACGGGTTATTTGGGGCTTTGCTTCTGGCCGATGGTCAATTTTTCAGTCAGTCAAGCTCAGCCTCCAGCCCGTGTCACTGCAATTACTGCGGATTTTAAACACCCCAGCTATTTTCTTAATGGGAAGTTAATTTCAATCTGTTTAAAACCACCTTTCCCTCCTCCTGCTGGTTAAGGCAGCGTGGGCATCGCAGGCTCTTGGCGTGAGCACGCAGAATCAGGGGACCACGGCATTTTAGCAGCGTAAAGCAGTATTTTATTTGGCCTGCAGAATCTTTGCTGTTGTGATGGAGTGAGAAGAGATTACTTTGGTGAAGATGCCACGTTTGCTTGGTGGTGAGACGTGAGAGCATCTGTGTGGAGACAGAAAGCTGGGACCACTTGCACTAAATAAATGCTGGTAAACTAATATCTTTTTACCAGGGCAGGGGGTGACAGTACAGGGGGTAAGGGGTTTAAACTGACAGAGGGAGATTGAGATGGGACATCAGGAAGGAATTCTTCCCGCAGAGGGTGGGAGCACTGGGACAGGTTCCCAGAGAAGCTGTGGATGCCCCATCCCTGGGAGTGTCCAAGGCCAGGCTGGATGAGGCTTGGAGCACCCTGGGCTATGGAAGGTGTCCCTGCCCATGGCAGGGGGTGGCACTGGGGGGGCTTTAAGGTCACTTTCAGCCCAAACCACTCTGTGACTCCATTGTCTTTAACCTCTTAAATACGGTATTTCCAAGGCTTGGAAGTGCACACGGTGAATTCGCCTTGGGAACTGTACCCAAAGTTTGACAAACTTTGAGTGGGAGGGAGGAAACCCTCCAAGTGTGATGAAAGCCAGCCCTTTTTACCAATATAGATCTGACGTCGGGGCTGGCTTGCTTTCCTTGGATTTGTTTTGCCTTCTCTTAAAAGAAAAAATGCAGGAGCTCACAGGGCTTTGCCCAGCTGGAAGGGCAGCTGGTCTTCAGTTGTATCTGGACTGCTTTTATCACAGCCCAAACGAACTGCTTTAAAGGCTGTCGCACCGGGTTTGGAAACTCACCTGAGCTGCTCTGCCTGCCGAGGAGACGGGGGTCCTGCCTGGGTCATGCATTCCCACATTCCCCTCTGCCCAGTGTGCGCTGCGGGTGGGAAGCCCAGTGTCACCGCAGGGCTCCCGCTGCGAGGTTTGCCTGAGTCCATCTGCTTCTGCTGAGCCAGCGCTTCTCTCCCGGTGCTGTCAGTCGGTTCTTTGATATTCCTAAGTTTTCTGTGATCTGCTGTCTGACGTTGTTCTTAACACAATGTCTGTTTAGCAGTCAGCAAAACATCTGCTTTCAGTAGCTGCTCTTTGAAGTTCCTCACGTGGTGGTAGCACTTGTGACAGATTTCGGGGCATTTTCCCATGACACCCCGTTACTAGGTCGCGCTGGCCATACGTGTTTGTCAGGGGTAGTATTCCAAAAGCACGGAACCAGGCTGCGCCTTGATGGCTGCTTAGGCCCTCCTGACAGCCTCACTGCGCCTGTGAACGTGCCGGAAATAAAATGCAGCTCCAGCATCTTCCCCACAAAGTCTCCTCACCACCACTTTTTCCCAGCGAGCTGGTTACCTGTGGAATAAAACTCCTGCTGATGCCAAGAGGCCCAGAGTGTCTCCAGTCGGAATCCAATTAGGGAGCGATTGCAAAGCACTTTCACCCAGCGGGTTAATGTGCTGCTTTTATTTCTGAATTACATGCACGATGTACTTCATTATAGGTGCTCCTTTGCTTACTTTCCAACATTATTAACGTCTTTCTAAATCTTTCGTTTGTTGATGTGTTACAAATAAAATGCAGAATAGCTTTTGGGCAACTCCTTAATGTAAGCAAGCCCTGAATGCATGAAACCTTGTTATCCAAGTTTTGGATAATCTGAAATTCATATGTTTCCCCTGAATCCAAAATTCGTATAGAAATTAAATGTAATCCCAAGCGCTGGTTATCTGAATCCTTCAGACATCCCTCAAGACATACAACTAATCAGGATCATTGGTATGCAGCATTTAAGCATCCTAATTTTATTCAGTCAGGAAAAATATCATTTAATAATAAAAACTGTAGCATGGCAAGTCGTCTGGGTCCTTTTAGTAGGGTTTAACGTTCTCGTTTTATTCTTCTTAACATTTGCCATTAGGATCAGTGGAAAGGATTTGACTTAGGCACTTCTGCGTCCCCCTCTTTGGCAAGGAGTGGCAAAATCAAATCTGTACGTTGAAAAACCTGCTCTACAATTAAATTTTCAGAAAGACCTAGTGATTTTGATGAGGATTTTGGTATTTTAGAAGCTGATGGCAGTATGTATCAGTAGGCACACATTATTCAGAGCTTAGCTTTGTTGAATGACAGCTCATTTCACAGTTTACTGAAATTTCATGTACATCTGTTCAGCGCCAAGGAGGCAAAAGTGGAAGAGGAGGACAGCACTCGTGGAGCCGCAGAGCACAGGGGAAACTGTAAGATAACCATGAACGCCGAGAGAAAAACATTTACAAAGAGAACGTACTCCGGTGGCGCGGTTACTGGTCGCTGCTGCTGGGCGGTAACACCCACACCAGCCCCTGCAGACAGTCCTTTTGTCTGGATGTCCCCGTTGGGGCTGGGGCTCCAGGGGCAGGCATGGGACATGCAGACACTGCTGCCCTGTCGCTTCCAAATTCCTCGTGGCCTCCTCTGGCTCCCGTGACAGTAAGAGTCAGGATTTGGCAGCGCAGTGACTGCAGCCCACTGGATCTGGGTGAACTGCCCGAAGGAGAAGCATGCTGAGGCATTCCCCTTATTGGTTCATCCTCCTGGAAGGTGCCTTTCATGTCAAGGCTTTTACATGGCAGTGGCATGAGCCGGGTCCCAAAACTGTGAAGGAAGATGACCTGAAGCACATTTGCATCCTCCTGCTTGGAGGAGGGTACAGAGGGCTCTGAGCTCAGCTCTTTCCTGATCCAATGTTTTCTGTCTCCATGGGGCCACACACCTCCTGACCCTGGTCCTTTCTGGGCTGATATTTCATCCACGGATTGCTCTTGGGCCCAGGAGTGCAGATCAGACTGCAGACTGGACTCGTTACCCTGCTTATCCTCTTCAGCTTCTCTTGCTCTTTGTCTTATCTTACTCTTTAAGATGAGCTTTTGAAGTGGAATAAGGTAGGTCATAAAATTATGGAATGGTTGGGGTTGAAGGGACCTTAAAGCCCGTTCAGTGTGTCCCCCAGCCCCCTTGCAATGGGCAGGGACACCTTCCATAGCCCAGGTTGCTCCAAGCCTCATCCAGCCTGGCCTTGGACACTCCCAGGGATGGGGCATCCACAGCTGCTCTGGGAACCTGTCCCAGTGCTCCCACCCTCTGCGGGAAGAATTCCTTCCTGATGTCCCATCTAAATCTACCCACTTTCAATATAAAGCCGTTGGGTACTTGTTGACTCCCACCAGTTTTCAGTAACGTGCCCCCAGACTGCCCGTGCCTTGCAGTGGGTGCTCTGAAGGGCTCGTGTTGGCTCCGTGTGTTATTTAGCAGTTTTCTGGGGATGGAGTCTTGTTTGTGGGTTTTCTGTTTGTTGCTTTTCAGTGGTGTTTTTGTTAATGAAATCTCTCAAATGACAGCAAACTTCTTCCATATGGCTCCCTGTGTGCCATATGCTGCCCTGAACCAGGTGGGCATTAACTGGAGTTAAACGGCGAGCGCCGTTTTTGGCTTTGTAGCTGATGGCTTGTACGCCACCGTGGAACCTGCCTGCGGCGGGTGCCTTCACCTCAACAGCCTTTTTCCTTTATCCTGTCACCTGCCAGTGCCAGTCCACATAAGCAGATAGAGAGACATCTACTAACCTGTTTTTCACCCCATAGACAGAAAGCATCGGAGCTTTCTGGGTGGGATGCTCGTGAGCAGCCCTCGAGGGCCGCTTCCCACCTCGTTCGCCCGCGGGCTGCTTCCCAGGCGCCGTGGCACTGGGCGTCTTTCCTTTTATTTGGCAGTCTGTTGCTGTCTCCATGCGCGACGGCCTCTGCGGTGACAGAGGTCTTTTGGTTCCGTTGGTTGGTTTGGTTTAGTATTCTCATCTCGAGTCGCATTAACATAATTTTCCAGTCTTCTCCACCAGCCTTAGTCTGTGACCGCCTCGTGTATTAGCAGCTTCGTTGGATGGGTGGTGCAGATGCAGAATTTAAGAAGTGTGTTATTGTCCTGGACCAAGCGGCTCGCGGGTATGTTTGTGGCTTCTCTTCCTACCATCCCCTTCCTTCACTTCCCTAACTCGTTATTTTTGCTAAGGAAATAGTCTGCTCCCTCGAGCTTTGCTAGAATGGCCGTGGCTTTATCAGAGGCGTTGGAAAGCCATCGGAGTGTCTCCTTGTCTCCCATCATGCCAGAGCGCTCTGCCTCCTGAGCCGTAGCAGTTCATCTAGACGTGTGCGTCCCGCGCGCTGCCGAGCAGAGCGCACCCTGTGCAGTCGCCCAGCGTTCTCTTCAGCGCACTCCTTAATCCCATGTTTACTCTGAAATGCAGTGGTATAAGGCAAAGAGCTGAATATTGGAATAACTTACAGGCATTAAAGCACCGGGGTGTGTGGGGAAGCTGAGGTCCGTATCAATCTGTATTTTGCTGCCGTTTCTGTAATGATAATGCTGAAATGGGCTGCTTGTGCGGTCTGAATCGCGGCTGTGGGAATGTACCATTTCCTGCGTGACACAGAGTGAGGGACTTCAC
>NW_010257293.1:0-3941 GCF_000690775.1 Eurypyga helias
AAATCCATGTCTCTCCACTTTAGAGCCAAGGATGTCTCGTGGGACACTATCAAAGGCTTTGCACAAGTCCAGGTAGACAACATTGGTTGCTCATCCTCTATCCACTAAGGTCATGACCCCATCGTAGAAAGCCACCATATTCATCAGACATGATCTGCCCTTGGTGAAGCCATGTTGGCTGTCACCAATCACCTCCTCATTCTCCATTTGCCTCCGCATGATTTCCGTGATCATTATCCATGATCATGATCATGGATATGCTCCATGATCTTGCCAGGCACAGAGGTGAGACCAACCGGCCTATAGTTTCCCGGGTCCTCTTTTTTACCCTTTTAAAGATGGTGATTATTTTTCCACTTTTCCAGTCAGCGGAAACTTCAGCAGACTGCCACGACTTCTCGAATATGATAGATAGAGGTTTCGCAACCCCATCCGCCAGTTCTTTCAGGACCCGCAGATGTATTCCATCGGGTCCCATGGACTTGTGCACCTTCAGGTTCCTCAGGTGTTCCCGAACCTGTTCCTCACTAACCATGGGTGACTCTCCATTCTCACAGTCCCTGCCCCTGTCTTCTGTGACTCTGGGGGTAAAGCTTGTGTCCCTGCCAGTGAAGACTGAGGCAAAAAAGCATTGAGTACCTCGGCCTTCTCCTCATCTTGGGAAGCCAGCTCTCCCATTTCCTTCTCCAGAGGGCGTGCTCACCATATCACACCTACTTGTGAATCTAATTGAATATGTCTGGGAACATAAAAATAAAACAAAGAACAAATACATAAATATATGTTAACATACTTACAAATCACTGGAATTTGTATAATGTCTGTCTTTTATTGGATATATATGTTTTCAATTTTTTCTACTAACTAGAGAAAATTAAAGAAAGAAGAATGCTTTCATGAATACCTGAAATAATATTTATTTCTTTTCTTTTCCCAAATAAAGATAAATATTCAACAAGAAATTTAGGCAGCAGATTTTCTACTGCCTAGTCAACTCAGACAAATTGTCCAAAGTTGGATAATTCCATATCTTGAACTTAGCTATTGTAAGAAATTTGCTAACTGAAATAGCATTTAATATACAACCAAAATAATGACAAGTTTGGGTAAATTTTCAATAAAGAAGGTGAGTTAAAACCCAGGTGTGAATCCATAGTGGGTAATGAAACTCTTATTGAAGTGTAATTTCATACTTTAAACAAAACCTCAAAGCTTTGTAATAAAATTTGATAATAGTCATCATAACATCAAAAGATTCAGGACTTACTCTATTTTATTTAGGAGAACATGGTCAAAGAAAAAAGGCTCAAGATACTGTCTAGAAAGAAATATATTATCTGAAATACTGAGGTGACAGGAATGTGACAAAATAAATCTGTGAAACGTAATGTCATGAGCTTTAGGCTTTTTGTTATAACAAGAATTTCTCTGTAAGATAATGATCTATGGGAAGATGTATCATCTGTAAATATGGAAAGTCTAATCATACCACTGTGCAGGGATTTATGAGATATTATTTATAATCAGGTGCATTGACTTGGTCACTATTGTTAAAGAATAAGATTTCCAGACATGTAATGTACAAAGAAGAAAAGAGCTAGACACACATACCTCTGCTATATATTAAGTGAGATCCAGAACCACCATACCATTGGACTTCTCTGAGCTCACATTTTATTTGAAATATTGGAGAGCTGTGTAAGAAGAAAAGAATATTCAAATATTTACATGAAATTTCTGAAACTTTAAACAATTAACACTTCAAAAGGTAAAGATTAAAATTCCAGTCATTTTTGCTTACTTGGGCTTTAAGAATTTTTAAAAAATTCTTTTCAAGTTCATCCTTTCTTCCTTTCATAATACATAATACTATAGATTCAAGGCCAGATGTTCACTGTTTTCACTTTTTTGCTGTAATACTCAGAAATATAATCTCATTTTAAAAGGAGAAAATTACTTTATTTTGAGTACAAATCATGACTGTACATTGCAAGTCTCCTTTGAAGAGTTAACAGGAAGATGTAAAATTAAGAATATTCAAGCACATTGTCAATGTTATAATTCAAACTTTATTGGCAATAAATAGACAAGCCCTGCATATGACATTTTATTTAGTGATAGGCTTGATTGACATAGTTATAAATCTCAGACAGATTTAGAATATTCCTGACATGTTGAGTAGCTGTGATTTGAAAGGGTTGTTTCAGCTTCACAATTTCAGCAAGATTTTAAGAGACCTCAAGGCCAGATTTTTAAGTACTCATCCCCTACAACTATAAATAATACTTTAAAAATATTTATTTTTTTCTTCTACAGACAAAAAATAAAGGGCAATACTCAGAAGCTCCAATCATAATATTCACTACCTACTCTTCTAATGCAATCTCTTGACAATCTGGCCAAGTAATTTGAGTCCTAAATTGGAGCTAATTCTTTAGAAAACCTGATCTCAGAGATGCTGAGACTTTATCAGCTTTTACCGCTTTTCAGTGATAAAGAGGTTGGTAAATGAGATTCAAAGCCACTATTTTTGACATATAAGGAACAAAAAGCAAACAAGTTTGTGATCAGTTATATATTTAAATACTATATAATATATATGCATAAATATGTATATCTTTATATATATCTTGCCTGGTATCTGAAAACTGTGAGAGTTTTTTAAAAAGTTAAGGATATAAGGATTATAAGTAATTAAGTGCAGTATGGCATCTGACACAACGAAATCCAAAATCTGGTTGAAATTTTCTTCAAGAGTTAAATCATCAAGATTACTTCTTGGATTTCCTTTAAACTCTAGTTTTTTAGTAATTCATGTGTTCATTTAAAAAATAATAATTTTTTCCCATTTCACTATATTAGAAATTAAGCAAATTGCATAGTACTTTTTGTTTCTCTTTCAACATTTGCACAAATAGTAAATAAATTAAAAAAACCCGTTGACTCAGATGTCAATGGATAACTCACTGTCTGCAAGGACAAAGTTTTCATGGCAATAAATAGAAAGAAAAGGCTTTCCAGTTGCAATAGCTGGATTGTGGGATCAGATCTAATTTGAGGTGTGTTCTCAAGCAATAATTTTCTTCAAATTAGGGAGTCTGACACATTTTCTTGTCCATTCAAGACAATGTTGGTTAAGTTGTGCTGAAACAGATCCAACACCAGCTGTGAATACCAAGCATACACTAAGAAACTTCTCACCAGTCAGAAAACTTTTCACAAAAGTTAGATCAAGATAAAGGAGGATGAGTAGATTTAGGGCTGGGATTAATGTGCTTTACTGCAGGATCCATGCACTTAATGCCCATTTTCCTAGCTGTTTTCTCAGCAAAAGACTGGCTTCAAAATATACTCTGTACATGTAGGAACAGATATGTTTAGAAAGAAATGGTGCATATTCTTTCTGGACAGCATGGCCAAGTGTCTGTCTATGTGTTTAAATGTTAAGCACACTAAAGTACTCTATTCCAGGTACAGCCATGTCTATAGTAATCTGTTGAGCAAATATTATGTGTGGCAAGTCCATTAGATGGGCAAGTCTGAAATACAATTGTGGTTTTTACCCATCACATGGAGGCTTATAACTTTCTACAACTACCTGAAAGAAGGTTGTAGCAAGGTGGGTGTTGGTCTCTTCTCCCAAGTGACAAGCAATAGGACAAGAGGAAATGGACTCAAGTAGTGCCAGGGGAGGTTTAAGTTGGATATTAGGAAAAATTTCTTCATCAAAAGAGTTGTCAGGCATTGGAACAGGCTGTCCAGGGATGTGGTTGAATCACCATCCCTGGAGGTATTTAAAAGAGGTAGGACATGGATTAGTGGTGGAATTGGCAATGGTAGGTTAACAGTCAGACTTTATGTTCTTGAAATTCTTTTCCAACCTAAAATATTCTATGATTTTATGATTCTATATGAAGACCAAATGTCGTGGTTTAACTCCG
>NW_010257294.1:0-10452 GCF_000690775.1 Eurypyga helias
TTTTTTTTTTCCATAATTAGAAAATAGGAGGGTTTTTTTTAAGGGGGAAAAAAATCCCCCCCAAAAACCCAGGAGCATTTCATTGTGTTAGTCTCAACATATTTTTGCTGAAATAAGGGACCTAGTGTGTTCTGTTCTGATAAATGATAGGGGCATCAAACAATGATCAACCCTAATGTAAAGCAAATCCTCAAAAAAAATCTCAGTACAGCAGAGGCCAACATGGTGTTCCTTGTTTCAGACTCCCATCTCAAGTTTTAGTGACTCAGTTCTGCTGTATGATATCCAGGGAGTGGCATTCTTTAGGAGTTGCCTAGTAAATGTCCAGTGCAGGTTGGGAAAAATGCCTTGTCTGGTTTCTCATTGCCTGTACAAAGTAGCATAGACTCATTGTCAAAAAGTGCTTTTACACAATTGAGAAAGTAAGTCAGCCAAAGGAACTAAATTACAGAGAACACCTCAGTCTTTGGTGACAGAACTGTTTTCCATTGGGGAGCCTCCACTTTCTCAGATGCGGTAGTTGTAACAGATAAGAATTTAATCTTACTGCTAAGGGTGCAGTTAATAATATGGGTAATAATTACAGCAGTGAAGTTAATGATCTCATTTTGTGCTGGCCTAGATACTGTAAAATGCTTCTGAGTAATACCTGGATACATCAGATTCTCAGTAATGGAATTTCCTTAAGCTTATCTCTGGTAGAGAAAAAGAGGAAACACTGAAGATAAAATTAGATGTTTAGTACAGGAATTGTGTTTTGACCATAAAAACAACATGAACAATAATGTTTTTCCCTTATACATCTAATTTCAGGATAATTATCTTCACAAATAACTTTCTCAGTCCTATCTTTGGAAAAGAAAAAATAGAGTTATGGCAGTTTTTCAAAAATAGGGCCTTAAATTGATTATCTTCATTTTAGAACTTGCCATCTGTTAGAAACTGTGGTTTATCCAGAGCTGGTGGGTAATTCTGGCCATTTTCAAATCTCAGCATTTTTATTTTTATCTGTTTTTTACCTTCAGGAGCTCCAAGAAATTCTGAAGTTATATTCAAGGATTATAGATGCTGATATATAGAGGTGTATGAAATAATGCATTATTTAGTTGTCTTTAATATTAAGAGATGGATGTTGATGTCCATGAGAAATGCTTGCCTTAACATGCAGCAGAACTCCAGGACGTGATTCTTTGAGGAAAATACAAGTAGTTTGGAATACTGTAATTCCTGTATGGGTAAAGAAAACCAGAATCCTACCTAGCTCAGTGTGCCACTGCCAAAATCAAACTCTCGGAACTGTGAATCTGTCCCAGAAAGGCATGAGATTAAATTAAAAATCACAAGATAGAAAGTAGAAGTAATTAAATAGACATTGCACATACATACATATTTTATAAGTATACATTTTTAAACTTTAAACATGCTGTAAAATACATCTTTGAGATTGTTGAAATTAGTCTTAATTTTGGAAATAAACTGTGGATTTCTAAATTTTTGTTTTCAATTAATTCTTCAGAAACTGTTAAAAAATTTAACAAAAATTTATTGACCAAGGTCTTCAGATACCTTAATACTCTTTTTCTAGTAATATTCTTATGCAACCATTTTATTATAATAAGTAGGAAAAAATGTTCTGAATTTCATGAAATAGAAAATGAAACTGAAGAATTGTCATTGCTATCTCACAAATTTGTTATGTATAGTAAGAAAATTTTTGTCCAAAAGAGTTTATGCTATATAGTTCAGTAAAGCATCTTTGTCAGGTAACTGTCATTATCCTTGTTCAAGTCCATAAATATACAATCTGTCTGTTAAATCTTTTCTTCTGAATTGATCCTATTGAGCAGAGGCACCAGGCATGAGTAGAAGAAAGACAAAGTTGAAGTGATCTGGTCAACAGTAAACAGTTGGGCAGAAATGGAACAAAAACCCTTCATAATCTTAAAATTTTATTCAGTGTGTGATTTGAACCATGTGCATGTTCCTTCTAAAGTGAAAGATCAAGGAGCACATCAGTGTCTTCAACTGCAAGTGACACAAATAAAAAATAGACAGGAAGAAAGACATTCAGTCTTAGGAAATGAAGAAGAAAAAATATACCTATTTTTAGCAGAGCCATGCCTAGATTTCTGTTGAAAGCTGAGAGGTTTTTCTTTAAGAATTGTTTTCTCCCCAGGAAGGGGGAGATTCGTTGTTATACCCAGAGTGAGATTAAGACACAGACGAGGTCAGATGCCACTAACAAAGGAGTTTATTTTTGTTGTAAGAAAGTAGCGATAGGAGAAAGAAAATAAAAAAGGAGGAAAATTTAGCAAGCAGTCGGGATAGAATTGCAAGAGATAGTCACCACCATGGATCCAGCAGCATCCCGTTGGTCCGTAGTCTTGCAGTCTTCGGTGGGGGGGGGTGGTCCTCGCGGTTTGGTCTCACAGTGTTTTACAGGGTATTTGTTTGCTGACTCTGGCCTCCTGCGCACGCTCTCAGCAGCTGATCCCATGGGGTGCACAGGACCCCTGCGTGACCACTTGCTGCTTTGGCAGGCTTGGGGGTCCTCTGTGTCTGGACCCCCCATGAAGCGATGTCGTTGTTCTTTGTCCTTGATGTGAACTGGTCTCCAGAGGCAATTTGCATCTGCTGATAGGCCATTTGGCCCTTATCTATTCAAGTCTGCAGGCAATCCCAGCTCCCAAGTCACCAAAGGCCAAGACACCAGGAAGTTTCACAACTTTGTCAGCAAGCTTTGAGACAACTCAAGATAAGGTCTCTCACAGACTCCTTTTCCTATCTCCACCCAGCAGAACCCGGTCACTCAAAGGACAGGGGGCAACGGCAGCAATTTCTCTGTGACAATCCCTCCTTTCCAGGTTCCCTTGAACGATAGATATGAGGCCTTGCAAGTGGAACCGAACAGTGATGAGGATGAGGGCTCAGTTAGCTTGGAGGTGTCGCGGAGGTTAAGCCGGCTTATGCCCTGCATCAGAACGACATCCACAAGGAGGAAGAGACAGGTTGTTGTCACAGGGGACTCTCTTCTGAGAGCAACAGAAGGCCCAGTATACAGACCAGACCCACTAGTGAGGGAAATGTGCTGCCTCCCCAGGGCCCACGTTAAAGATGTGATGAGAAAGCTTCCAACCCTGGTACAGCACTCAGATTACTATCCCTTATCAGTTATTCACATAAGCAGTGATGATGTCACAGTGAGAAATCTGAGGGTGATCACAAGAGACTTCAGGGCCGTGAGACGATTGGTTGAGGGATCAGGAGCACAAGTGGTGTTCTTCACCATCCTTCCATTGGCAGGGAATGACAAAGCAAGAAACAGGATGAATCAACCGATGAATATCTGGCTCTGAGACTGGCGTCTCCAGCAGGATTTTGGGTTCTTTGATCACTGGTTGATCAAAGCACTAGGCCTGCTGATGACAGACAGCGAAGGCCTGTCCCCAACCGGAAGAGGAGTCCCAGTGCAGGAGATAGCAGGGCTCACTGAGAGAGCTTTAAGCTAGTTTGGAAGGGGGAAAGGGATAAAAACAGCCTTGCTGGAGATAAGCCTGGGGATGGCACGCTAGGGTTTGAGGGATGGTGTTCTGGCAAAGACCTTTGGTCTGCAGTCTCAGCGGAGGTAGGGAATGGAGACCCATGCAGCAGCAAAAACACAAGGGTTATTGATGTGCCAGAAACCAGGGAAGCACCTGAGAATACTCTCATAGGAATTGGGTGTTCTCCCACCAAAAAGGTGGCAGGATCAGTAGCCCAACTGAAGTGCATCTGTACCAATGTACGCAGCATGGGCAACAAACAGGAGGAGCTAGAAGCCATTGTCCAGCACAAAAAACTATGACATAGTTGCCATCATGGAAATGTAGTGGGATGACTCTCACAACTGGAGTGTTGCATTGGATAGCTATAAACTCTTCAGAAGGGATAGGCAAGGGAGGAGAGGCAGGGAGGTAGCCCTGTATGTCAAGGAGTGTTTCCATTGTCCAGAACTTAATGACATTGACCACAGGGTTGAGTGTGTGTGCGAACCAGGGTGAAGGCCAACAAGGCAGATATTGTGGTGGGAGTCTGTTATAGACCACCCAACCAAGGTAAGGAAGCAGATGGAATATCCTATAAGAAACTGGGGGAAGTTCCCTTTGTTTTTATGGGGGAAATATTACAATATATATAATGTATAAATACATTAGCAACAAAAAGAGAGCTAAAGAAAGTCTTCATCCTTTACTGGATGTGGAGAGGAATATAATGCCTAAGCATAAGTAAAAGGCTGAGGTTCTTAATGCCTTCTTTGCCTTAGTATTTAATAGCAAGGCCAGTTGTTCTCTGGGTATCCACCCTCCTGTGACAGTAGACAAGGATGGGGAGCAGAATGAGGCAGCCGTAACCCAAGATGAGAAGGTTAGCTACCTGCTACACTGCTTAGGCAGCCACAAGTCTATGCGACCAGGTGGGATCTGTCCAAGGGTACTGAGAGAGCTGGTGGAAGTGCTCACCAAGCCACTTTCCATCATCTATCAGCAGTCTTGGCTAACTGGGGAGGTCCCAGTTGACTGAAAACTAGCAAATATAACACCTATCTGCAAGAAGGGCCAAAACAAGGATCTGGGAAACTATAGACTTGCCAGTCTGACCTCATTGCCAGAGAAGGTTATGGAGCAGATCAGCTTGAGTGCCACCACAAGGCACGTACAGAACAACCAAGCAATCAGGCCAAGTCAGCATGAGTTAATGGAAGACGGGTCCTGCTTGACTAACCTCATCTTCTCTTATGAGAAGGTAACCTGCTTAGTGGATGAGGGAAAGGCTGTGGATGTTGTCTACCTAGACTTTAGTAAATCCTTTGACACTGTTTCCCACACCATTCCCTGGAGAAACTGGCTGCTCATGGCTTGGATAGGTGTGTTCTTCATTGGGTAAAAAACTGGCTGGATGTCTGGTCTCAAGGAATGGTGGTGAATGGAGTTAAATCCACTTGGTGGCTGGTCACAAGTGGTGCTCCCCAGGGCTCAGTGTTAGGGTTAGTTTTCTTTAAGATCTTTATCAATGATCTGGATGAGGGGAATCAAGTGCACCCTCAGTAAATTTGCAGATGACACAAAGTTGGGTGGGAGTGTTGACCTCCCTGAGGGTAGGAAGGCTCTTCAGAGGGGTCTGGACAGGCTGGATCAATGGGCTGAGGCCAACTATGAGGTTCAACAAAGCCAAATGCTGAGTCCTGCATTTGGGACACAAAACCCCCTGCAATGCTACAGGCTGGGGGAAGAGTGGCTGGAAAGCTACCTGGAAGAAACAGACCTGGGGGTGTTGGTCAACAGCCAGCTGAATATGAGCTGTCACAGTGCCTGGGTGGCCAAGAAGGCCAAAGGCATCCTGGCCTGCATCAGGAACAGTGTGGCCAGCATGAGTAGGGAGGTGATAATTCCCCTGTACTGCACCCTGGTGAGGCTGCATCTCAAATCCTGTGTTTAGTTTTGGGCCCCTCACTACAAAAAAGACACTGAAGTACTGGAGCATTTCCAGAGAAGGGCAATGGAGCTATAGAAGGGTCTGGAGCACAAGTCCTGTGAGGAGCAGCTGAGGAAACTGGAGTTGTTTAGCCTGGAGAAGAGGAGGCTCAGGGGAGACCTTATCACTCTCTACAACTACTTGAAAGGAGATTGCAGGGAGATGGGTGGTTGGTCTCTTCCTCCAAGCAACAAGCGATAGGACAATTCAGGAAATGGCCTCAAACTGTGCCAGGGGAGGTTTAGATTGGATATTAGGGGAAATTTCTTCACTGAAAAGGTTATGAGTTACTGGAATGGGCTGCCCAAGGAGGTGGTTGAGCCTCCATTCCTGGAGGAACTCTATTTAAGAGACCTGTGGAGGAGGAGCTGAGGAGTATGTTTTAGGGTGGTATTAGCAGTGTTAGGTTAATATTTGGACTCTATGATCTTGAAAGTCTTTTCCAACCTGAAAGATTCTATGATTCTATTAAGACAATAATGAACACAATAGCCATAAATGGCATGATGTATGTTCTATGTGCATTCAGTGTGTATATTGAAGACTAATGGTGATTTTCTGAGAGAATATGGGTGTATCTGAGGTACTGTGTGGTATTTGGGAATCAAGGGAATTTGTCATTTTCTCTACAGAATCCTGAAGATGATAATTTTTGGTGCTAATTTTTTTCTGAAGGATTATTATAGCATAGGCATATTAATTTCAGGAGGCTTACTCACTGAAAATATTTTTCCAAGACAGGGGGTATCAGCACAGTCAGGCAAGTAATATGGCTCTCCTCACTTCAGCTTTTTCAAGACAAAGCTGTCCTCTTCACCAGGTATTGCAGAAGAAAGCATTCAACAGATTTGTTGAAGAAAGGTTCAACAAACCATGCACAAGATACACATATATGTATATATAGGATATAATTATCCTGTTTTGCCTGGTACAGATGCCCAGGTGCTGACAGCAGGGCCTGAAGGGGTGGCCCCTGTGCGGAACGGCTGGGGCTGCCCCGTGCTGGACACAGCCGGTTCCAGCTGGCTCCATGCAGTGGCCCCACCCCCGGGCACAGCTGAGCCCCTCCGCCATGGGTGGGGACCTGTCGGGGAAAGCCTGTGCCAGAAAGGGCAAAACGCTGCCCGGCAGCCAGGGCTGAGGGGGACAGTGGGAGAAACAGCCCTGACAACCGTGAGGGGAGAGCGGGAGGGGGGCTCCAGGCACCCCCAGAGGTGCCCCTGCGGCCGCAGTAGAGACCCCAGCGGGGCAGGTGCTCCCCTGCAGCCCATGGGAAGGCCCCAAGCTGGGGCAGGGAAAAGTGTGAGGAGGAAGGAGCGGCAGAGAGGAGCTGTTACCGACTGAGGGCAGGCCCCATTACCCTGTACTGCTCGGAGAAGGAGACGGGAAGAATGAAGGAGTTGGGAAAAATGGAGTGAAGATGAGCCTGGAAAGAAAAGGGGGTGGAGGGAAGATGTTCCAGTTTTTGACTTTTTTCCTCACTGTTCAAGGATCATTTTAAAAGACTAATTTCTATATTACATTTAATATTCATGCTTTAAGTGTTTAAGTGGTCACCTGTTTGCTGGCCAGTATCTTCTATTTCAACTCTGAAGCTAGTGTAGTAAGGTAGGTGTGATACCGTATGGTAAACCTAGGCGTACTGCGTTCTGAAATTTGAAATGGAGACAACAGAATGAAACTGTGAAGTAGTATTATTTTAATTTAAAACACTTTAAAATCCTCTGGTTGTCTCCATGTACAAATAAATAAAACAGAACTTCCATTTTGAAGAAAGCTGGAAGTGTCACAGCAGAATTAGGACCCATCTAGATTGTTTTATAGGAACCTGTAACTTTGGTTAAGTTTTTTTCATGATGACACTGGAATTATTTTACAGCTGAGGGCAAACTTGTTGAGAAAAGCTGTGTTGTAGTTGAGGCACCTTCAAACTCATTTTGGTTTACATCATCTTTTTTGTTGAATACGTTGAAGAAGCAGAAGTTTGTATATACTATTCCAACAAGACTGTAGGTGATGGGGGAAGAGAAACCACAAAATTATGGAAAGAACAGAGAAATTGTATAGGCACTTGCTCATACTGGGTAGATTATACATTTGTGCTGTTTCTTATAGTATATCACCAAAATGTTTGCAAAAATTGTTCAAGTTATTACTTATGAGCTCTTACATATTTAAATATTACGTAGGTATTTTAGTCCAGAACTGTTTTTCTTTCTGAAGAAATAAACCTTCCCAAATATTAGAGAGAACCAGTAAGTTATTCTATACTTTTTGTAATTAAGAACATAATTAATACCTTCATTATGTGTATGACATTTTGCTTAAGTGTTGTATGGTGTGACAATTAAGTGTACATATATTTTAACAAAAAAAAAGTTCCTGGCAATAAAGCCAGAGCTACAGTAAGAAATTAATACATCCCTCTTGACCTGTTGATCTGTAAAAATTACTGTTTATAAAATAACTCCTTGATAAAAATGAAGAGTCTAATCTATAAACCTGCAGATTACTGATAGGACAGAGTTTTCCTTTTGTCTTTTTAGTTCATGAGTAGACCTGCCAGTAGACATCCAAGGCCACCTCCTACCCACTGTTATTACTTGATAAAGCCTCACAGTTAGAAATAGTAATGCTGAAAAGAAGGTATGGGTCATAACTCAGCCTTGCCTGCAGAGACTTGCAACCAGAACAAAGAGCACAATCAATGGTTCAGGAGGACAACATGTTAAATGATGGTATAGAAGTTTTGGTATTTGTTCAGCATCTAATTAACACAATGTCGCAGATCCACAACTAGGGTACCTAACCAATAGGGTAACAATGATGATGGTGATGATCGCTAGAATAGAAAATGCAGGAATTTCAGAAATAGTAAATTAATGAGTGCAAAACTTACTAGGAAAGAGTAACACAGTATTTTCATTTAAGAAAGCATGAATCTTTGAAGACACATCACATGTTTTTCACTTGTAGAACTCCTATCATGTATAGACTCTTAGGGTGTATACTTTATACACTTTTGTGACTTTTATAGGTAGGTTCACTGGATTGAATTCTCAGTTTACCAAGTACAGCCTCATTAATCTCTTAACTTACTGACAACTATTGCTGTTAACAGAAGTAATCGGGAAATGTTTTTCACGGAAAAAAAAAAAGCCCACACCTTTTTTTTTTCCCCTAAAATAGTAATGAAAACCAAGTAATATCTTACAAATACTGGCATTTAAAGAGCTTTGAGGGAAAATCTGTCAAAAACCATTTAGCAGAAATACTGCCACCATTGTTAGATACAACTTAGATGGTTAATTACATGGTCTCTAAACCAAAGTGAATAATACAGAGCAATTGAGTATCTTATTAACTTGTAGTGGTAATGTTTGACATTAACGATTCAAGAGAATTTAAAAAGAAAAAAGGAAAGGTTGTTCTGTATTTTGAAGGATTGCAGTTTCCTACTGCAATACTGGTAGGAATTCTGGCAATTTACTTTTATAGCAGGTGATACTGCTACAAGGTTTGTAATACAGTGATGCCAAGACATTCATGCCTTGAAACATAGTTTGTAGCCAAGGTTGAAAGTATAATCAATAAAATGCCAGATACAGAGACAAAAGATTATTCATAATGCATTTTACTGAAATCATATGAATACTAATTATATGCTTATCCCGAGAACTAATTAACCTCAGTGCACTAAATGTCAAATGTATGCTTGCTTTTGTTTGAGGAACCCTGACATTGGAATAAAGTCCCCAGACAGGAGAAATTACTGTCTGTGGATTATGTTAAAGCTTATGCACCACCTGGTGGTTTTAAGAGGTGGTATGTTGCCAACCAGTTGCATCTGAACTAATAGCTGGTTCACCAGATCAGAGACAGTCCAGTTCTCAAGAGCCGTGATAGCACCGTATAATGTTGCTGTACATCTGGTATTGCTTGATGGGGAGGAAAGATGATGACAAAAGCATCTATTTTCCCCATAGCTCCCAGTGAGCTGTGAATTCACACAGGGGTCTGATGTCTACTGCTTTTACAAATAATTTGCTTTATTTCTGCAGTTGCTGTTATTTACAGGCACACGCTCATGCACTGAGCTTTCCTCCTCAGTCTCCACAGTTGCTCGTGTCCAGGATAGGTTATTAATCTCAAGCAGAGTTATTCCACTAGTTTCTTACCTGTGAACTGTTGCATGGAGTTCTGTTTTTTTTTCTCCAAAGCTACTATTTATTCTCATTGTTTATTCTCTCTGCTTTTCAATTCAATATCTGGTTCTATATTTTGTGAGGAATGCCCCATTTCCTTTCCTAATTACCTGGTAAGCGAGTAGGAGGACATGGGCATGGATGGATAACAGTGTTACCCTGTAAGACAATCACCTAGAGCCGTAAACTTACTTTTAGAAGTGCTAAGTAATCAGAAAAAAGCAACGTGCAATAACGTCCTTGGTCAAATACACACAGTTAGAGAACTGTTGTTTTCTATTTTCGAAGACTACATCAGTGATGTCTGTGTACTGGCAACATCAGTGTGTTTAGTCCTCAAAATAAAACTCCATTTTTCTCCCACCTTACTTTCAGTATTGCATGATAGAATCCTCTTACCCAGTTTCCCTTCCACAACTCGACATTTGAAATTTCCCAAAGCTGTTTTTTTTTTTTAACTGAAATGAGGCATTAAAAAAAAAGAAAACCAACCCTATTTTTCTTTTCTAAGCATACAAAAAATCTAAACAAAAATTGGAAAAACAATAGGATGAAATTTAAAAGAATATTTCACCTGCTGTAATCTGAGTGAAGATGCCGAAGTAGGAGTACAAAGGTAAAGAGAGAGAGAATGTGTTTTAAGCAGGCCTATATAAATCAGAAGTTACCAGAGTGTAGAATCAAAGAATGGTTTGGGTTGGCAGGGACCTTAAAGATCATCTAGTTCAAACCCCCC
>NW_010257294.1:10518-40105 GCF_000690775.1 Eurypyga helias
CTTCCAGGGAGGGGCCACCCCCAGCTTCTCTGGGCAGCCTCTTCTGATGCCTCCATCAACCTCTCTGTGAAGCATTTCTTCCTTAAATCCAAACTAAATCACTCCACTTTCAATTTAAATCAGTTACCTCTCGTCCTCTCACTTCAGACTCATTTAAAAAGTCCCCCCCAGCTTCCTTGTAGCCCCTTCAGGTACTGGAAGGCTGCAATAAGGTCTCCCCGGAACCTTCTCTTCTCCCGGCTGCCCCCGCCCAACTCCACTCAGCCTTTCATCATAGGAGAGGGACTCCAGCCCTCTGATCAGCTTTGTGGCCATCTGGACTCTCTCCAACCAGTTGATATCCTTCTGATGCTGAGGGTTCCAGAGCTGCATGCAGTACCCCAGCTAGGTTCTCACAAGAGGTGAGTAGAGGGTGAGAATCACCTCCCTCGACCTGCTGGTCAGGCTTGTTTTCATGTAGTCAAGGATACAGTTGACTTTCTGGGCTGCCAGCGCACACTGCTGGACATGTTGAGCTTCTCATGAACCAACAGCTTTAAGTCCTTCTCCTCAGAGCTGCTCTCAATCCACTCTCCACCCAGCCTGTACTTGTGCTTGGGATTGCCCCAACCCAGGTGCAGGACCTTGCACTTGGCCTTGTTGAACTCCATGAGGTTGGCAGTGGCCCACCTCTCCAGACTGTCCAGGTCCCTCTGGATGGCATCCCTTCCCACCAGATGTTGACTGCACCCCACAGCTTGGTGTCGTCAGCAAACTTGCTGAAGGTGCACTCAATGCCGTCATCCATGTCAATGATAAAGATGTTGAACAGTGCTGGTCCTGGTATATATTTGCAAGCTAGGTATGTGGCTGGTGCTAAAGCAGGAAACAAAATATCCTGCACATACTCCTCAGGAAAATTCTCTGAAAATGTATTCAGAGGAGTGTAAAACCCAGTGAGCAATTACTCATTAATTTCAGAGCCTTGCTTTCTTTTATTCTCTTATTCTGGATTCTAATGTTTTTTAAGTGCTCTTCATCCAGTATATATTTGCAAGCTAGGTATGTGGCTGGTGCTAAAGCAGGAAACAAAATATCCTGCACATACTCCTCAGGAAAATTCTCTGAAAATGTATTCAGAGGAGTGTAAAACCCAGTGAGCAATTACTCATTAATTTCAGAGCCTTGCTTTCTTTTATTCTCTTATTCTGGATTCTAATGTTTTTTAAGTGCTCTTCATCCAGAAAGTTATATTTCAGCTTACTTGTGCTTTACATTCAGAACTGAAACATTATTTCTTTTAGGTATGATTTCTTTTTTTTTTTAAAGGAAAAAGTGAACTCAGAAGTAGTTTTGCTCCAAATCATTCATAGTTATTACCTCCATATACTCTCTGCAGAGTTTTCTGACTGTTAAAATCTCAGGAAACATGGAAATGTATTAAAGAATATCTTCTAAGCCAAATCAATGTGCCATATAATATTCTAACAGTTTCTTTTTGGTGCAAGAAACTATTTCAAAATAAGGCTATTAAACTGTTTTATAACTTCCTTGGAATTTATTTCAAGATAAAAAGAAGATACATGATAAATTATGTGTCATGCTGGTTGTTTATAACCCATACTGTAAAGAATTAAAAAAAAAATAAATAATCTGGGCTGTTGTGCAACAAATCTCATATGCTACAATTTTTAAAAAAATATAAATCAAATCTATCCTAGCAAGAAACTTCTGATTCTTCTCAACATTAGCAGTATTACTGTAATTTTTACTCTCTTGTTTCTGTGCCCCAGATACCACAAGTCTCACCAAATGGGAGAAAGGCAGAGGGTAAATATAGGAGCATTGTTCAGATGATGCAGTTTGCACAAGCCGTAGTGCCTCACATAAGAGTATGTCTAACTCAGTACTGCATCTTGTCGGTACTTCCCAGTTCTCCAAACATTTTTTAGACACCAGGAGACATTATTAAGTCATTTGCCTGCTTAGTAACCTTTGAATATTATACATATATATATGTTTTTCCATTCAAGTTATGTTTAGCAAGGAGTGCTATCAAAGAATGACTTTTTTTTTATTATTTGCTCTGAGCCTGAGTCCTGTTAACTTCACTGATGGCTCCTAGTCACTTTTTTCTTTTTGTTGTTGTTGTTCATAAAATGTGGGAGAATATAGGTTTAGACCATGATAGGATGATGTCCTCTCTTAGATTTTTTCCTCTGTTCTTTTGCTTCTGTTTCTTTGTAGTGATTTTCTTTTTTGCTACCAAACACCTCTGTCTTCTGCCGAAACTCTCCTAACACCAACTTGTTCCTCTTGAGCCTAAACTAGCGTTCATTGCTTTATATGATGAAGTAGCTTTGTTTTTCCCCGTGTGCAACTTTACATTAATCTATAATGAATTTCACATCTAATTTTATCATTCTGTTATTTGGAACCCTAAGATCTTTCAACAGTTCTTTGCAGTTTTCCTTGCTTTCTTCAATACCTTCATCAGCAAACATGCTCATCTCAGTGCTTGCCTCTTGTCCAGATCATTTATGAATACGTCAGACAATGCGAGAGACAGAAGTGGTGTGAGCACAGGCGCTGGAGGAATTCCATTGGTGACCATCCTCCCATGTGCATGAAAGCTCTTTACTACTACAGTCTTAATTCAGAGCTTTAAATGGTCCATGCAGTGGCTGCTTAGGTTTTTTTTAAAGCCTGGGATAAGGAACTTCATCAAAAACCTTTGGGAAACCCAAGGAAGATGCAAGAACTTGATCACTCTTTATCCAGATATACTGAAAAGTCAGGTGACTTCAAAAGTCTTACAACACTGGCTTCTATAAAAGGAAGGACTATTGTCCCTTCCTCAGCAGACAACATTCACCCAGATATCCACAATTCTTTTTTTTTTTCCCTTCTTTTTTATTTTTTATTTTTTCTTTATAATATCTATTAACAAGTCTGAAGTTCCTTAAATCCTTTTGTACCGTTATTATAAAACTAACATTCACATTTGCTTCCCTTCAATCTGTAGGTATCAGATGATTAGCAGTAGAGTTTATACATCATCATTAGTATTATTTTTTTCTTTTCTTGAGTTCTCATTGAACTCTTAAGTGAATGATATCTGAATCTGGCAGTGTTATGTGTTCATAAATGTTAGTATTGCATTCCTTTAAAAAGGCAGAATATATATTTTACATTTATTTACCAATAGGCCGAGGACCCAGGTCCTTTCCAATTTTTGGAGGATTGTATGGGATTCCAGGGCTAAGTTATGTCCACTCATGTAAGTAGAGAATGGTGTGGGGAAAAAGCAAAACCACCCCCTGTACACATTCAGATATCCAGACCTATATAGAGAAAAAAATATGATACTATGTTATCATCACTCATATTATTATTGTAGCTCTTTATTATGTATAGTAAATATTCTCAGTTATTTTTTAATGACATACAGATTGATAGAGTAGAAAACTAGTTTGAACGTCTGGCTCTGTCTGAGAGCTTATGTCGACGTGTGGGTATAAGTTCACTTTCTATGCATTAGTCCTCTATGTAATGGAGTAATTTTTTGTATTCTGATGTAATTTTCTCCCTTCAGGTGTAATTTAGGCAGTGAACAGGTTTCTTTATTCACATACACACACAAAAAGAAGTATATATACTTTTTTTTTTTAAAGAGATGAGAAGTAGAGAATTAAGTGAAATGGTAGATTGGGTTCAACACATTCTGTATTTAAATATAAAAGAGAAATGTAATCGCACTATATTAAGTGGATTGTATTTCCAGTCTCATACAGATGAGTTCACTGTTTTATTTGTACTTTGTGCAACAAAGTATGAAAATCTTCAAGTGAAATCCAGTCACAGTGGAAAAAATCATAACAAACATCTAGGTTATGCAACATTTAACGAAAACCTCAATGTAAGAAAATACAAAATGTCTTGGTTATTTTCTTAGAAATAATTATGGGAGGGTGAGAAAAATTAAGTTTTGATTTACGGTAACTGAAAGCAAGTTTGCAACACCAAATAGCCAACAATTAGTTTCTTACTTTGCCTTGTTAGTGTCTTAGAAAATTAGTTTTTTCACCATGCGTGTTTTTTCCAAGAAGTGCTATTTAGAAATGTGAAGAGTTCATACGGTGCTGGATGGTTTATAATCACATATATTTATTCAGAATTACAACTTTGCAGTTTTATTCCATAACTTTAAGAATCAATTTGTTAGGATTCACTTCAGAGGTAGGCTTTCGCTCATTAAGCACAGAGTGTTTAAATCTGGTAGCTTATTTCAGGTTCAGAGTACTCCATTTTGCAAAGTAAGTAGAGAATGAGTAGGTAACAGTAATCCTGAAGGCCGTTTGACACATTAATTATTTAACAATTGAAGTAAAACTGTTGCACGTTGCTGAAAGAAACAACATACTGGGTGTTACTGACATAAAGGCAAAGTTGGAACTGTAAATCCCTTAAAGCAATGCTCATTTTTTTTAATGAGAAACCTTTTCACAGCACAAAACTGCTATGACTTTTAACCTGTATATTTATGTATATGTGCCTATATACCTTTGGATTTTTAAAACTGGATACAGGTAGTAATAGTAAAGTCAAAGAATAAATTTGGAAAGTAGGAAACATATGGATAATACTTAATCATTTTCATACTGTGTGAAGCACATATATGTTTCTGTAGTTTTAAAAGTTGGGCATCATATCCAAAGAAAGAACATTGGTAATGACTTTATATCACTTTTTTATGCAAACATGACAGTCACAAATGTGCAGTAAATAGGGTGAGTTTACTAGCCTTTATTGCATGAGCATATCATCACTTTCAAGACTAGCTGTTGCTTCTAATGAAAAAATAAGTAAAGGTAAAAACAAAGTTCCATGGCTTTCCAAAGATTGATAATGTCATTTAAAATCTGCAAGAATCTTGAATAACTTAAAAAACTTAATCTAGAATAGGTTTTTAACTGTTACATTTTTGTGTTGAGAGCTGTCATTTTGTTCATATTTGTACAGTGCCAAACAAAATTAAATTTGACTAGAATATCATTGTTAAGAAATAGCATTAGTGCCATAGATACCCTTCTTGATCAACTGAAAAAGATGTGCATGTGCTTCTTGTGTGCATGTACTTGTTTGTAACTACACTTAAGATACATGTTGTTCATTCTATGGGAAAGACTTTATACACTAGAACAACTTCTATCTCAAATCAATTTATTAGCTTTAGAAAGTTGCTATTTGTACCATAATACTTTATCCTTTTATGTGCTTGTTTGTGTTCATTGACAGAAAACCAAGGACTTTTTATTTGCAATTTTCTCAAGGGAAACTCTTCAATATGCATAAGTATTTCTGGGGTAAATGGTATAGATGGTCGAGATGCAACACAGTGTTTTGGACTTGCCAGAACCCTTTGAAAAGTTAAGTTTTGAGGATCAGCTCATGGGCAGGGCTAACAAAAAGTTGTAGTTCAGGTTCAGAAATGCTGTCCTCTGCATTAAAATTTAGGGCATCTGTGCCTATATATATCTACTAAAAACCTATCCTAAATTTTTATAAGTAAAGGAAAGACGTGAAAGGGAAGGTCTCTTGCACTTTGCAGCTGCTGAGAAGAGAGACAAAAATAGCTGACCATTCAGACTTTGAATACTCTGAATCATTCTTCTGTATGTATAAGTAAGACAAAGATCAATACGAAATATGTTAAAAGGATGATTAATATTTTTTTCTCTTTTTCTGAAAAAGCTTTTACGCCCCTAAATGCTCAATTATCTTCAAAACTATGGCGTTCTGTACTTGCACAAGAGGACAGAAAATAAAATGTGGTTTTTAAGTTGTCCAGGTACTCTTGGTTCCCTCTGAAGTGCTTTCATTTATCCTCCATCATCTACAGGGACACTCACAAAACAAATTGGATTTTAGGATAAAAAGGGAAATGAAGGGTCAGAAATAATGCTGTGTGCATAATCTGACTGCTGATGTAGCCCAAGCTGTGTAAACAAATCAGCAAATTTCAGGTCTTTGAAGAAAAGAACAAACACTGCCTGAATATATTCTGTATCTCCTTGGCCAACTCAACAATGAGAACTATTGTCTGTTCAGCAAATACTTAAGAACAAAATGGAAAATTAAATTCAGTGTTTCCTGGTAGTTTGGTTTGTCTACGAATGAGATAGGTAGTTCATGGTGAGATTATCGTTGAAGGTGGACTGCTGACGACACAGGTAAGTCCTTCTAGCAAGGCAGACCAACGCTAACGGTAGGATAGAAAACAAGAAATTGATGGTAAGCACCATGCTCTAGCTGGCAGGAAGAGGTAGTTTCCTGCCCCAAAACTAGGAGGCAAGTGGGGAGATACCATGACGTAGCTGATCTAGCAGTGGTGCAGGGAGGACATGAAAATGGCAGCAGTGAATTAATTAAAAGAGAATCTTGGGAAAACAGTCATCAAAACAACACTTTGTCTCAGTCTAAAACATTTGGATCGAAAATAGTACCATACCACAAATATTGAACAGTCTGGAGAATTATTTAGGAATGCTGTTTAGTAGCTACAGTTCAGATTTAGTGATTCCACCATAAAAATACTGATAAGCTAGAGCCTCTGGCAAATCATTGTGTGACAAATATGTCATTAGGGGTTTTAAAAAAAACCCAGTAACTTAGTAGAAGATCACTTATCTTCAAATAGTTGACGTTCTTGTTTAGCTACCATATGAATGGCAAAAACTCATGTGCTACTGCCACTTAAATTCAAGAGAGAAATTCATGTTTGTTTCTTTTTTAAAAATAAATTTGATTGGATTTTTTCTTGTTCTCACTCATGTATCACATCTGTTTCCTTTATTGATTTTATGAATTCCTGTTATCAGTGCTTTTTTTTCTTTCATTTTCACGAAAAATACCAAGTGGTTATTTTTCATGATCAGTGATATTACTCCATAATTCATTTCTAGCTATGTTGGGTTTTTTATGTTTAAAATTCAAAGGAGACTGAAACCTAGTGGACGTTTTGGTACTCAATCACCAGTTTATGTATTCATGCTGTCCTTCTTTAAAGCTAAAATTTTCAGTGCCGTATTATGCATAACTCAACGGGTCTTTAGCTTTTCTACATGCTGTGTAACATGAATTTGTTTCAGAAGACAAACCTGTTTTCACATTTGCAGTTCCATAGTGATTCTTTGGCAGCTATCACAATCTCTTCTACGGAAAAATAATATTTAAAATGTACTTACACAGAGGTAGCCGGTTGGGTTTTGTTTTTTTCTGGGTTTTTTTGTGAGATATAACAGAAATAAGGAAATTTTGAATCCTTTTCTGCATATGCCACAGCAAATCACTTACAAACTACAGTTTGAGAGACCTGTCTAGTTTATCGCTTTAAAGGCACTAGCCTTAACAGAACGTCAGAGCTCACAGTGATGTGAAAGGTTGCATTCATTTCCAGTTATACATTCGTCACTGGTTTCTTCACACATCTCTGCCTGCCTTTCTTCAAGCATTCCCAGCAGTTTTTCAAGAAATCCGCATATTAGACACTTGTAGGTCTTTGACATGGAATGAAAGAAGAACTCAACATGACAAAGAATACATTCTTCTTTCAGTAACTTTAATTTTTTCATATATGTTACCAGTTATTAACTAAAGTTAAAACCATAACCAACAAGGCTGAGGCACCAGTATCCTGTCACTTGCGTGCTAACTTTAAATAACTCCTAAAGCACCCTCTGTGCTAGGAAATTAAGTGATATTATGTTATAAATTATGCTGGTGAACCTTTTCACCATGAGGGACAGGATTTGTAGAATTCAGAAGTGATCAGGAAAGTGATTGTGAGCTGTGTACAGGCATCATGCATTATAAAATGGGGAAGAAGTCATAGTGACCACGAAAAGAAATAATACTAGTGAAAAGAGAGAATTAGTGTTGAAGTATGTAGTTAGGGTTCATTTCTACATATTTTCCAAGGTTTAAAATGTGTTACATTAGGAAACTAACATCAGCAAAATAATTTAGGAGAACACTTTTTGTTGTTTCGTGCCACATGTGCACAAAAGAATATATGGAAAAACTCTTCCCAAATACATAATTTCTTATTAGCCAAATGAGGAAGTAACAATGATTTAGCCACATCTGTATTTCTTTAGTATCATATGTTAAAAAAAAAAAAAAAGGAGGGGAAGAAGAAAAAATTTTAACATTATGTTTTCAAGACAAGTCTCATGATCTGCAAAATTTGATTCCTTATCTTAGAAGTGTGGATGTGACAGTACTTTCATTGGAAACAGTCTGAAAAATAGGGTACAGATTAAGACTGCACCATAAAAAAAGGGTGTTTATTTTGTTTTTCCTAGAAGCAACAGCAAGAAAGTGTTAAAATAAGTAAAACCAGCTTTGTTTTGCCATTTTTTTTCTCTGCCTTCAACTACTATACTTATTTCTGAGATTTACTATTGGTTCTGGGAAGATACAGTAATGGAGTAAATATCAGTGTGATTCAGGTGGAGTTAGGTCAAGAACTTGCTGCTCAAATATTGCTGCATTTTTTTTAACTTGAGATCTTTGAACAGATAATATTTTTCAAAGTGAATATGAAGCAAATTACTATTTATGTGAGAGTGCTGTGTTACAACACTGCCTGTGTTACCGTCCTGTAGACAGCTGTTTTCACTTTCAGATGAAGCGCTCTACTTTCCCCATTTTCCCAGCAAGTTGTGGTGGTGGTTTTTGTTGTGTGGTTTTTGGTTGTTGTTGTTTTTTGTTTGTTTGGGCTTTTGTTTTAATTTTATATTTTATTTTGTTTTGCAGGGGAAACATCTTTTCATTTTGCAGGAATGTCCATGTAGAGTACTTTATTTCTAACTTAAACCATTGCATTGTTTCTTCTCAGATTTATGGATCACATAAAAAGTCATTCCAGGCCCTTACAAATCTTACTAGAAAAATGACTGAACTTTCAAATTTTGCTGTTGAAATAGTGCACAGTAGGCTGTTGATGTTAGTGTTGTTCATACTATGAACATAACCGTAAAGTCCATCCTACTGTTGTTGCTGTGTGGCAAGACATCAGTTCATTCAACACACCTCACAAGCCTACCCTGATCATCAAAGAAGTCAAACACAGTCATCATTCTTTAAACAAAGAGTAATTAAATTTTATGACACTGTAATATTCTGTGTAGTTGTGTGTTTGGGAGGGAGTAACTGCCTCATTGTGATTGTGGCCAACACATGGAGTTCCACAAAATGATAAGATATTTAAAATTTCAAATCGTTTCTGGTTAGAAATCAATGTTTATTTTAGGTATGTGTTACATGCTTGTGATACACCACTGGGGAGTATTTATTATCAACCATTTCATAAATGATCCATGAGGGCGTCAGGCTTCATGATGACTCCTGGGAGAAGTATGCGTTTATATCGTTGCCATTTACTCGCTCAGCGTTCTGTCCTGTTGGGAATTCAGGGCTGTAAATTCTCCAGATAGCTGTTTGTAGTCAATGAGGACCTGAGATGACTGTGGTGAGATGCTGGCTACTGAGCTTTCCAACCTGTGCACAGCAGAAGGACCACACTCTCCGAATTTTACCAGTTTTGATCCTGAGCTGACTGCTTTGGTGAGAAGAAAAAGAAATGTACGACACCATGTTTATCCTTGTTATGAGAACAGACCCTTTCTGAAGTTTGTATTGTTGTACACAAATAGCATTTTCCCTCTTCCAGAATACCTTATGTCACATACCACAGCCATCTTCTGCCATTTTTATTGAAAATTTTCTAGCACCGGAGTGATATTTTTACTAATGATGAATTAAACTACATCATCTTCCAAACAATCTGAGCTGCAGAAAAGTTCATACTGAGATCCAAATTTGAAGTCTGACATTTGTGGCTATTTCTTGAAGGGCCTGGCATTTTCTGCAAGATGAGCTGCTCTTTACAGCTTAGGTGATAAATGTGATATCAGTCAATTAAAGAAAAAATAAGAGAGAGATGTGTAGTCACAGAAATTACAATCAAGTGTTGCCTAATTCATCCAGTCTGCTAATATTAACTATTAAAATCTAAATTACATTCTGTGACAAAACAATTCAGTATAATAATGGATGCATAACTGTGTAAATAATTACAATTTTTTCAACTAAGTAACAAATAATGAATAGGACAAAAAGCAAGAAGAAACCTGCTAAGAGTTTTCAGAGACTTTGAAAAAAATCAGTCAAATGGAGATCCAAGTTCACTGATGCTGAAGTCAGAAGTGTCTCAAGTTGTCTGTCAAAATAAGAATGACATCATTTTTTGCTCTTGTTTTCCCATTTCAGCTTGTACATTTTTACTCTGATGAACTTATCACCTGGTTTTAAAGGCCATTTTTTCAGTAATATTTGTTCCAAACCATGTACTTGCAGGTCAAACTTGTCTCTGACTTTCGCATTAGAGGAAGTAGGACGAGTTTTCTTATTATTTCACTATGTAACAAGTTTCCCGCACCTTAGATCATCCTCATGGGCCTTTCTTGGGCTATTTCTAGTGCTTCAGCATTTAGAAGGTGCAGCTGTAGAAATGACCATACTGTTGTAAGTGATCTTGCAAATAGCTTTATACAGGTCATGTTTCCCCTATAATTTTAGTAACTCTTCCCTTTTCTCATGTACACCTTAGATCAGGTTGGCTTTTCAATTCTTTGTTATACTGTAAAAAACAACTATCTGCTTATCCACCCTTAAATCCTTCCCAAGTCATATTAGAGCATTCAATCTTTTTCTTCACTGGCATGACATGTGTTCTTGATTTATACGTATGTGGTATACCAAATGATAGGCATCTATGTGTCTCAAATGTACTCAGTTTACCAAACAATCTTAATTTCTTTGTAAAATGGCCTCCTTTTAGAATTAACACGCGACTGACTTTGTGTCATCTGCAGTTGGCAAAAATTCTTTTTTTTTACATAACTCATATAAATACTGAGATATATGTACAGAATACTGATTTTTTTTTTTTTTTCCTCCTATGGGTCTGTCTTAAAACATTCCAATTTGATTACTCCTCTCTTACAAATATAATTTGAGATCTATTATTGAGAACATAAACATCTTGTCATAGGTTAAAATAGTGCAGAGACAGTACACACTGCCAATGCTATTATTTTTATTGTGGTATTTAGCACAAATGGCTCTAGATACTTCAGGAAACCTAGAAAGAGGAAAAATAAGTTTATATTTTCCTGCCCATTAAAGAATGAAGACATCAGCAATCTACATATCCTGCAACCAGGAAATCTAAGAGACAAAGATGCCATAGACAGACTGCTGTTTCTTTTATCAGAATTGTACTAATATTCATATGAACTATCCCTTAATAATTAAAATAAAGTAAGTAATCCTGCTTTATCCCTTTAGGGAATTGAAAGAAGAGACATCAAGTTCCTTTATTTTTAAGATAAAATAATTGTTGATGAGGATCGCAAAGAAACTTGGATAGAGAGAATAAAATTGATTCAGATCCATAGGTCAGCTCTCGTGGATGTTATTTTCAGACTAGAGCTATGACAATGTCTGTGTTTTAAAGACTTTATAATTTTCATTAGAATGCAAGTTTCTATCTTGGCATGGTCTCAGTCTGAGCAATTTCATTGATTGTTGGTTGCCATTTAAAATGCAGTTCTAAGATTAAAAAGTAATGATTTCTTTTGTTCTTACAAAGACTAGTAAAGCCAGAAAAAAATCTCTAATGCGTTTATGCCATTTTCAGATGTATGAATTTTTGCTGCTTCCTCTTCAGTACTAGAACTGTAAAAGATTGCTTTGCTATATCTTTATCAATTGATATATGCAGGTCAAACATAAACAGGTTAATTATTGATCACCATGACAACTTTCCATTACATATCTAAGCCTAAAATAGATTATAAAATTGAGTAGTCTCAGTAGGGTTTTTTGCCTACATGATCCAATAACTGGGCTACATAGCAAGAAAAAATGTAGCAATTTTATTATTAACTTACTGAGAGGAAAATGAGTGTGAAGTTGGATGCTTTTACAACAGATCAGAAAACTATTTTGTTCACCAGTGTGTTGAATCAACCATGGTTGATTACATGAAGAAAGAATTCCCATTTCATCTAAAGAAAGATAAAGGAAAAATAAAGTACAGAGTATATATGTCAAGCTCTGTCTGTGACATGAGGGTTTTTGGTCAGCTGTGTAGATGGAACAGCATTGAAATATGTGTCAAGTGCATCTCACTGTCAACAAGGTGTTCTTCCAGTGGACACAGGAAAAGATTTTTTAAAGAAAGTATAAATATTTGACTATTTCCTTAAATAAGAAAGTTTTGATTTGAAATGACTTTTTGTTTATATTTCAGTGAATATGAATGTAAAATTGCATACTGCAGTGTGGTAAACAGTTGACTCCATCGAAAAATAGGGTGTGTCCCCCTAGATTTGCCAGAATTATAATGTTCTCCTGAATTATTTTGACTTTACTAAAACTGCTGATGTACCCAAAATATAAAAAGCAGCGCTACATTTAAGATGACATTGGATAAAAAGGTGCTGTGCTAAAACAGTGACGTTGAAAAGAAATGTATTCTGTGGGGATGGTTGCCAAATAGTGAAGAGTTTGTATTTTGCTGTGTGACATTGCATAATACTTTCTACTTTGCTAGATGCTGATAATTAACTTGGTTTACCTCAGCTACACTTTGATCCAGTGACTTTGCTTAGCCTCAGAGCACTACACAAAACTTTTTAATACATCTACCTCTTCTTTCACAAAAGTATCCAGGTGATTTCATTATCTCTTTCACAGTGCTAATAGCCTTTAGTGAACTGGACTTGCTGATGTATATTGCAAATGAGAACACCTCAAATGGCTTCTTTTACTGTTGAAGTTTACAGAGCATACACAAAAGATACACCAGGGGGGCACTGGCAGTTTTCTTCCAAAACAAAATCTACTAAAAAATGTTCACTACTACTACTCTGGAACATTTTTAATTGGAGGAGAAAGAAAGAAAAAAAGTGGTAGTAAGGGGGAAAAAAAAATAACATAGGCACACACACTTGTCTGAAATGGAATATGCAAGTCATTGAGGTGTTAATTCATCATAACGTTACTTGCATCAAATTGTTTTGGCTCAGCCTGACTCTGAAGCAGTTGTCACACCGATTTCTTATCTGTCTGTCAGTTCCTTTCATTTCATCAAGGTACTGCCTGTAAGTTAAGGGTAGGGGAATACTGCTTCGCTGCAGTTTGATTCCTTTACAACCAGCATCACTAGCTCTTTGATAGTGGACTCTCATGTCCTGATACTAGCAGTGAACCTTCCCTGATAGAAGTAAATGGATCACAGAAAGGATCAAAATACACTGTGAGCATTACAAGTTCTAATGATGAATGCAGGTGAAAAAAACAAATTGCACTTTGCCATCCTCTATTTGCAACAACTCTTTCTTGAAAATATATTTAAACTCAGACAGAAATTTTAATGCACTTGGAATAGACAGTTACTTAGGAATAGCTGGTTTTCAGTAAATTGGATATTTCTTCATAAGTAATAGCAACTGGGAAAGACTTTTCAATTAATATTCAATTCTCAGTCACAGTTTTGCAATTTTTGGCTCACAAATCTATTATCCAGGAATGAAAACCTGCAATGGTTAAGTCTTGTGAGGCACACAATTGTGCGATTAAGGCAAAAGTGTTGAATTAAAAATACAACAGTAATTTCCTAACAAAGTATCTTGAATGTATAGTTTAGCAACTTAAAGACTCAGAATACTTCTGTATACTGCCCATCAAATATTTCCAGGCTGCAGGCATATTACTCAGACCAGACTAACCATTTTACTCCACTGCTTTACGGAAATAATTCACTTTTACTGTCATTATGCAAATAAGGATTTAATTTCATTAGAGGTTAAGCATATATGAGGAACTTCAGATAGAACCATAGCATAAATAAATAAATAAACAACTTCAGATAAGTGTGATACATATTGATAAATATGTTGAAATGTTACATCTACAAAGACAGTAATGGCTCTCAGTGTCTCATGTATGCTAAGGGGTAGAATTACACGTATTTTTTCCTATTTCCACATAGAATGATTCTGTAAAGTCCAGTCTTCATAGTTCCTTATTTCTTGTAATAAAATATAAAACTGATGTGCTGCCAATATTCCTTGGTTTTCTTCTGTTTGACTTTTCTTGTACTCCTTACCTGGACTATTGCTCACCTTCGATTCTGATCTAGCTCACTTGTTGACTGTCTTTCACCTAGCATAATGCATGACAAAGGTATTGAACAGTTAAGGCATACAAATGGTCTTACAAACCATCTTCTATCGCTTGCTGAGGCTGCCAGGGTGGATCTATTGGAGCTGTATCTGTGATATAGAAAGATGAAAAAACTGAGCTTAGTTTTTTTTATCTGACAGATATTAAAAAAAGTAATCACTCTTACCTTTTTATGCAAATTCAATTGAGCGTTCAGCTGGAAAGCTTTAAGTCAAAAAACATGAAAGAGTGCAAATTTATATCGTTTGGAGTTAATAAGCATTAATACAAACAATATTCTTCATGAATATATTACTTTTCACTGAAATAACTCAAATGTTTTAAAACCATAAATGAGTGTTACCTCCACCACTGAAACACTGAGTGATATGACAGCTGTACAGTAACGATGTACGGTAACAATGACGTACAGATATTGCCATACGTGAGTGAAAGAGTAGGAAGAAAGAGGAAGACTTGGTGAGGAACACTTAGGGTGGAAAATTGTAATATTTTGTCATTTAACTTGAGTGAGATCATACTAATTATTCAGTCATGTTCATATCTTCATTCCTGTGAGAACACTAATATTTGATTTGTTTCCTGTATATGACATCCCTGAAAAATCATATCGGTCTGGCATATTCCTTTTAGTGCGAAGAAGCTCTTTTTAAAAGCTAAGCATAAATTCTGTTTTCTGATCCCAAATAAACCAGAATGAAGACCCTTCTTCCACAAGCTTCTAAAAGTGACATTGCCATTATCTAGTTTTCTGCCCACCTCAGTCTATTTCCTGAGTTTCCTTACAAAAGAATGATGGTCATGATTTCCTCTTACTGTACAACAATATTTGAAAACAGAGAGAAGATGTATTTTTTTCTTTTTCCCTTCTCCATGTTCCCTATACACTTTTTTTTTTTTTAATACAAAGCTTAGGTGAAGAAGTTCATTGAAGAAAATTAATCTAACCTCCAAATTTTGGTAGTGTGTAGTTGATGTCCAATTAGTGGAAAAGTAAATTTAGATTTAATTGTGGTTTATATTTCTGTATTAGACTAGAAGGTAGAAACAACTTATTTAACAGTGTACCTCATAACACTGCTACATGTAAATTGTTCAGGAATAAATCTTGGCACCAGTGATGTCAAATCAAATTACTCTTCATTTCAGCAAGGATGAACAGCTCTTAAACTATAATAAACAGTGATATTTATGACTTCCTATCTATAACTTTGCTGGAGTTGAATATATGCATCCTGAGCTTTGGGTGGCAGTACTGCTGGCAACATAGTCCACCTCTTGGAAACTTTGTACTGTGAGGAAAATTGCTAATGTCTCAGGAAAACACTGACATAAAACCAGTGTGTCAGCATCTAACCTGGTTTCCAGCTCAGCTCTAAGTGCAACTCCAGCTGTCAGCGTGGACACGTATTTGTGCCTTGAGTTGCATTCATCCTCCCTCTCTAGAAGGAATGGCCCTCAGGTCACTGCCTGTTTGTGTCTCTGAAAGTCCTGTCCCTGGGATGGCCATGACTATATCATATACAACTTAAAGATAGCCTGTTTTGGTAAGCTCAAACACTGGTTAGAAATCATCTGTTTGTGTGGGCTGAAAATATGGCCTTGCAGGCAGATTTAGGGCTGAGCTCAGCGTGCAGTGTAGGCATGTTCCTGTCAGCCTGGACGGGTGCTACACACAGCTGGCCTCTCCCTTCTGTTTGTCTCAGTGAATAGAGCACCTTGATCAAGATGTTCTCACAGGTGGAAACCTCTAGTTTTAGTGAGGGAGGAAAGTAGGACTCTCTGAAGGGTACTTCTTGGCTGTAGAACTTACCCCCACCTCAGCTCAAAAGACTTGGACTGTTGATTTTCAAAATAAATTTTAAAAAACCACATCTGTTTTCATCTGTGAGACAGGGCTGGGCTGAAACGAGTAAAGAGTAACACAGAGGGACCAGCCATCCCTTTGGATCAATTTGACAATTAAGAACATAGCATTTGTTGCCATAGACAGACAGATAATTAGTACATGAGCCTCAAATGTAAGAAATATATGCTTTAGCAAGGATTTTCTTAAAAGCAAACAACAACAAAAGAAGTGATTTTCAAGTTAGTTATCTGTTTCTTTATCAATGAAAAACTGTTACAGTCTTCTTAATACATTGTCTAATACTTATTGCCTTCTAATTGCATGTCTAATGCATAAGATTGCTAACTAAATTTTAGTTAAATATAAGAAAAACTATTGCTAGCCTTGGTCTGTAATATTTTTTTCTTAATAATGAGAGTAAATGAGGTTTTAGAGAGAATGTTGAGAGTCCCACTATTTGCTGTGATATTTTCATTTGGTAACATAATACAATATTTGTATTATAATGTAATTAAAACACATCTCTAATCTGTATTTCTAAATGTGGTGTATTTCTAAGAACTGGACATTTATTTAGTAAATAATTCAAATAGTTGCTATCTGACTATGCATTTCCGCTGTATTTCAACAGAGATGAGCTAAGAAAAAAAGTTACGTTTGTACCAGAACGGCACACTTTTGTAAAGTACCTTCTTAATCCTGGTTACATTAGAAACAGAAGAAAAAATATGGTGAAAAAAGATTATGATCTGCATTTTTTATCCATCTGCTTAGCCCTGGCACTATTTCTAGCAACTCAGATAACACATAGGTTCTTTCAAATTACAACATTTTAAACATTTTCTGCCTTATTGATTAGCACAAGTATAAAAACTGTGTTCATCATGGAGACTATTCTGAAATTAATCAAAACTCTGTCATTATCAAGGTCCATGACTAGAGGACAGAGACTGTGGTATGGAAATATGTAATGCAGCATCTTCCAGTGTAAACAGGAATTAATCTTTGATGTATTGAGCATGTTAATCATTATCCAAATAGCAATTCCACAGTAATGCAGCTGGAAGAGGCCTGAAGAAAGGAGTCCTTCTACCATTAAAGTGGTTATTGATTGAAGGTTAATGTTGTGTGTCTGGGAGATCACTCTGCATCCTTCTGGTAATCAAATAAGTGCAGAACTGAATGACTGGCTAAACTGCTTGGCTAGCTGTCCATTTTACTCAATACGGGATATCAGCATCGATTGTATAAAGTAATCCAGGGCCTAAAAAGGTTTTATGCTCAAAAACTGCACCTCTGTGTCAACTGGAAGTTGTCATATACTTACCTACCAGGAGAAAACTAGTATTTTTTTACTTCGTTCACATTCGAGCTGTGAACCTCTCTTGCTTATTGTATAGTAAAGAAGGTTTCACCACTGTTTTTCTGCTGTGAACAGAATGATTTATATACTGTGATATTGTTCTGCACGTTTCTATGTGATATTCATACAAAAAGAGAATGACAAGTTTGGATAAATGCCCCTGAGGGGTGGGGAGATGGAGGTAGCTCAGAGAGCATGTTTGAAGAAGAGAAGGCTCAAGTCTTTCGGGGCTGCAGGCAACAGCTATGGAGAGCGCTGGTAAGAGCCAAGCCAAGGAGCAAGAACACAGCACAGGAGGCACAGGGAGGCTGCTAAAAACAGGCAGCAAATGTGCAGCCAGGTTCCCAGTGTGACAAAATGAGAAAATTTTCTTAGGAACACAGACTGTGCATAGACAACTGCAGCCCAGGAAAACCAGTGAGTTGCTAAAATGAAGGTGAAATGGGGGGCGAGAACTTATGGTGCTGAGGCACAGCGGGAAAGGTTTCCCTTGATTTCTCTTCTCTCCTACTAGTCAGTCAGAGTTTTCTATGCTTTACAAGTAGAAAGGGAAGATGAAGATCAATAATCTAAGTACATAAATTAAAAGACTCTGGTCCCTAAATGCTGAAGGATAATACAGGAGTTAACACAGCATTTCAGAGCACATAAATGAAAAGTCCAATTAAAGTCTGCGTTAAGTAGGTTGTGTAAATATCATCCCACTGCAGGAGTTGACTGTGTCAACTTGTCAGCTGATATTTCCTGGTATATTCCTGGTATATTGCTCTGGTATATTCTCAGTGGATTTATGATTCATTTCTCTGTTTTTCTAGGTTAGCCCTGACCTTTATTCCTCAAGGGCCAAAATGAATTGTGATCCAATCTCCTACAAACATCAGTAGTGAATGTCTTGTGTATTAGCAGAATGTGACATGAATTCTTCCAGAGAAAGAAATAGATGCAAACGTGATTCCAAATGAATATTTTTGTGCTTTTTGTTGTGAGTCCTGAATTTAAGCTTTTAAGCTATTTTATACTAAGAACATTTGCAAGTGAGAGATGACAGCTAACATTTCCCCCCACCCCCATCTTTTGTGGCAATAATGACTAGTCTGTACAATCTGAATTTCATTTACTTGTGTACCTTGTGATGAGTTTAATGGTTGCGTGTCATTATTCGTAGAACGCTAAACACTAGTCTGTCGAGTAAAGAAGCTATTTCCATTCGCACGGTAATGAAACCTCCTCTCAAAAATGATGAGGATAATCAACCAGCTAATGAGACTTTCTGAAAGACCTAGGACTATATGTTGGTTCTCCTAGTAATTTAGATCAAACGCTGCTGATAAATATAGGAGAAAATCCTTAATTACCTGTAAACATTCGATCAAGAGAAGAGAGGAGAAATTAGTACAAACCAGAAATGAAAGGAATAGAAGTAGTTCTGAATGGAGGTTACTCCAGTCAAGATGGAGTTACTCCAGACAAATAGGAGACAGAAATACTCTGCATTAGTTTCTGTTGATTCAGGCACAATGGAGTTTCTCCCTGGTGGTTTACTGAGCTGTGCAAATACTTTCCAGTGGACAAAGTAGCCAGGTTTATCCATGAAAAAGTGTCTGCATTAGACATCATCTCTTCTTTTGTCTACTTTCTTGGTCAAATATCTAGTGTCAGATACCAATATATGAACAGCCTCAGAGATACAATTGCTTTCAGAACTCCTGTAAAACAAGCTGCGGTTTTCTTCCTAAGGGAACAACATTATAAAGATCAAAATGTTCCTCAAGAAACATTCCTGATATCTGAGCGTATTCTCTAAGATAGATGTAAAGTTATATGCTTATATTATGCTTCTTTTTTATTTATGTACATCTGTAATGTAGAATGAGTAATTTTTTTATAGAACCTCAATTGTCATTTTAAAAGTAGCTTGTGTTTCTAAGTTTCTAACTTTTGACTTCTTAGAATATTTAAACAAAACAAAACAAAAAAAAGAAGAAGGAAATTACATTTAAAAATATTGACACTAACCCTGAACTTGGCTGCTCCCTTCTCCTGCACTTGGTGAGTCACTGCTAGGGCTTCATGTTTACTGACATGGCCTATATAATCATGTTTCCTTTCCCCTTTGATCTATGCCTGTTGCCCCCTCTTCTCCTTCCTAATCAGGATGATTATGGATCATGCTGCCTGTCCTTTTGTGTGAGGACACTCAAAGTGGGGAAAAGTGTTTCCTCTGCCAGTGATTGATTGGTTCTGCAGCTGAACACACATGAGAATAGAAGACAGCATAAATTGAAGAGAAAGTGATCATGATGATACTTAGAAACTCCAAACTTAGAACATTCTCTTATAGGTAATATTAACATACAAATGAAGTTATCCTTATTTAGAAGAATTTTTAATTTCTTTGCCAATATGATGACATTTGGTCTTATAGGAATTCTTCATAAGCAAGTCTTGATAAAATTGCCTAGTAATCTGTAGAAGTAGGAGAAAAGTCTTGATTTTTTTTTTATTTTAAAAGAAGAGACAGTTATTAACATGTGTTGTATTTTATTTTCTGCATAAAACTTCTCACAAATACAGCTTTAAAACTCAGTTTGTATTTTATGCATGCAAGCTGCTGCCTGCTACATATGTATTTTTTGCACAATGATGTGTTGCTTATTTCTGAAGATACTGTAGCATATTATATATCAGCCTAAGGGTTTGGTCATTACGTTGGTACATGAGATTCATTTTGCTGGTTGTGAATGGTGGGGTTGCTACAGCAGTGTGAATCAAGAGCAGATTTTAAACAAGAACATGAAAGTTTTGTTTGTTTGTTTTTGTTTTGGGTTTTTTTTTTTAAATGAAGTTATGTTGTCCTGTAGCCATTTGTCAGAGCAGTCTCTTTAAACATGCAGTGCATGACAGACAGTTGAACAAAAATGTCATTAGTTTTCCTCAGCAAGTGGTAGAAGTCTCTGATAGGGCACACTCAGTACAGGGAAGACATTAACTTGTTGGAGCAGGTCCAGAGGAGGACCACCAAAATTATGAGAGATGGAACACCTCTTCTGTGAGGACAGGCTGAGAGAGTTGGGGTTCTTCAGACTGGAGAAGAGAAAGCTCCAGGGAGAACTTATTGCAGCTTTTCCGTACTTAAAGGGGCCTTATAAGAAAGTTGGGGACAGACTTTTTAGTAGGGCCTGTTATGATAGGGTAAGAGTTAATGGTTTTAAAGAAAAAGAGGGTAGATTTAAACTAGATAGAAGAAAGAAATTATTTACAATGAGGATGATGAAGCACTGGAGCAGGTTGCCCACAGAGTTGGTAGATGCCCCAGCTCTGGAAACATTTAAGGGCAGGCTGGATGGGGTTCTGAGGAAACTGACCTAGTTGAAGATGTCCGTGATCATTGCAGGGAAGCTGGACTAGATAATCTTTAAAGGTCCCTTGCAATCCAAATGATTCTGTGATTCTAGGATATAAGAGCATATTTCCAGCAGACAAAACTTTTCTCCAAGTAGTATTTTTCTTACAGATGCTTAGTGCAGGGACAGAGCTCTGGGCTGAGGGAAGTACGATTTTCAGACAGAAGATGAATGGAGAGCAAACACCCTGAGACCCCTGAGTCAACACAAGAGAGAGTCTTTGTCCTGTAAATTGTCTTGCCAAATCTGAAATTGACAAATTTTAACCTCTCTCACTTATTTATTCTCACTTGAGAATAAACTCGTACTGTTTCAAAGACAGTTTTAAAAACGACCAGTTATTAGGTAGAAGAAGTATTCTGTTGCACTCCTTCTGCATATTCTGTATGATGCAAAGGTATTGGTCACAGCCTCAGTAGCTGAAGGAGTTGTTTCCAAGGGGAAAATTATGAGTAGGTAATGAGTCAGTGTATCCATAGTTCACATACTGCCTGCACTGATGGAGGAGAAAGTGCCTGTGAGAAGACCAAACAAGGAATTAGATTCAAGATGTGATTAATACTATTTGTGTTCTGGCTTTTCTTAGACAGTGGAAGATGTCCTGTTAGTAAGATCAAAAGCATTACAGAAATAACCTTATTTATTTATTTATCTGTCTATTTATTTATTTATTTATTGCATAAAAGTCATTAGGCAAGAAAAGGGAAGGGGAACAAAAGAAATGGAAAACAAAACAAAACAAATAGAAGAAACACAGCTAGTGGCGCTTTTTAATTTTTTTTTCTCATATATTTTCATAGAATTGTTTAGGTGAGAAAAGACCTTTAAGTTCATAAAGTCCAACTGTTAACCTGGCACTGCCAAGTCCACTACTAAACCATGTCCCTACACACCACATCTACACATCTCTTAAATAAATCCAGGAATGATGACTCAGCCACTTCACCTGGGAGACTTCCAATGCTTCACAAACCTTTCAGTGAAGAAATACTTCCTAATATCCAATCTAAACCTCCCCTGGCTCAACTTGAGGCTGTTTCTTTTTATGCTGCCACTTGTCACTTGGGAGAAAGAGAACAACCCACAGCTCTCTGCAGTCTCCTTTCAGGTAGTTGTAGAGGGTGACAAGGGTCTGCCCTCAGCCTCCTTTGCTCCAGACTAAACAACCCCAATTCCCTCAGCCACTCTTCATAAGACTTTTTAGCCAGTCAACAGTACACCTGTCCAAGTATGGCTGCTCATAGCTTGGATAGGCAATTTCTCCAGAAAAATTCTGTGGGAAATGGTGTCAAAGGCTTTACTGAAGTCGAGGTAGACAACATCCACAGCCTTGCCCTCATCCACTGAGTGTGTCACCTTGTCATAGAAGGAGATGAGTTTAGTCAAGCAGGACCTGTCTCTCATGCTGACTGGGCCTGATTGCTTGGTTATCCTCTATATGTCATAGAATCATGGAATGGTTTTGGTTGGAAGGGACCTTAAAGACCATCTAGTTCCAACCCCCCTGCCATGGGCAGGGACACCTTCCACTAGACCAGGTTGCTCAAAGCCTCATCCAGCCTCGCCTTGAAGACATCCAGGGACGGGGCATCCACAGCTTCTCTGGGAAACCTCTTCCAGTGCTTCACCACCCTCTCCATGAAGAGCTTCTTCCTGATATCTAATCTAAACCTTCCCACTTCCATTTTAAACCTGTGTCACATGATGACACTCATGATGATCTGCTCCATAACCTTCCCCAGCACTGAGGTCAGACTGACAGGCCTGTAGTTCCCCAGATCCTCCCAGGCCCCTCTTGTAGATGGTCATCACACTGACTAACGTCCACGCAACTGGGACCCCCCGTTAGTCAAACTTCTGGTAAATGATGGAAAGTGACTTGATGAGCAGCTCAGCCATCTCCCTCAGTACCCTTGAGTGGATCCCATCTGGCACCATAGACCTGTGTTTGTCTAAGCAGTGTAGCAGGTCGCTAACCATTTCCCCTTGGATTGTGGATCCTTTGTTCTGCTCTCAGTCTCTATCTTTCTGCTCAGGGGGCTGGGTACCTGAAGAACAACTGGTCTCACTAATAAAGATTGAACCAAAGAAGGCATTAGGTACCACAGCCTTTTCCTCATAATTTTCAATAATTTACTTCTATTTCCTTGCTCTTTTTCCAATTTTCATTGTTAAAACACTCTTTGTTTTTGCTTGTGATGCTCTTACCTACATTATCATTAACTGTGTTGTTGCTATGGTCTTCAGATTTTATGAGGAATACACCAAGACCATGACTTGATTATTAAGGAATATTGTCCGAGTGACAAAAGAGATGTTACAATGCGGGTCATGCTACAGGGATGTTTATTCAAGAAGATTGGTAGAACATACAAAGGCCTGAGCAACTTTATTTCTCTTTAAAGTTAGCTGTGCTTTAGCAGCAGGTTGGACAGATGGAATTTTTGTTGTGGAAAAACCTAAATTATGTTTATGGGGATCATATTTATGTATTTATGATGGTTTACACTAGGAAGTAAGAAGTTCTTTTTTTTGCTACATCTGCCTTTGTCTTTCAGTGAAAATGTTCTGTCCTTAAACAATATTATTAACCTCCTTGTTGGGAGTTCCTTAATGAGTAGAGTGATATTTATCTCTTAGAATCCTCAAGTGAATATCCTTTTCCAAAACCTAAATCTACAAGACTTCAGAAGGCACAAGTGAGTAAACATGCAAGTCTTGATAGGATTCCTGATTTTGCATAAAGTGAGAGGATATTTAGAGGCCACATTTAAAATCCTTTGATGTTGGTGGGAGACATCCAGGTAATTTAGACTTTGCAGTCAGTAAATTTTTTACTGGATTGTTAATATGTTGTCTACCTCTATTAATTCCTTCAGGAGTCTTATGGTTCCTCCTGTTTCTGCTCTCCTTAACTGGTTAGAAAGGAAAAGGGAACCTGGTATCCTCTGTGGGGTGTTCACTTTCTTGAAACGTTACCTCTTTGGTTGACTAATTGTCTTGGTCACACAGATGAATTCTGTTTTCTATAGATGATTTTATCGCAGAAAGATGCCTAGTGAAACAGAGTAAAAAAATGTACTGACAAATGAGATTCAAATTTGCCTATATTTTAGAGGACGAAAAAGAACGTGAACCATATTTTCTTTTGTGAAAATACTTATAGAAGCAGCATTTGAAATGTAAGTGTAGGATACAGGCACAAGAGAATAATAGTATTGAATGAATGTGAATAGCTGGAAAGCCACCTGTAAATGTTAATACTAAACTTGTTCTTGCCTTAGATTCTTCTTCTTTACTACTCTCCTTGGAATTGCCCTCAGTGCTTAACATTAGGTTGTACGTAACATATTGTTTTCTATTAAGAGTACCACGGAATTAATGGCGGAGACGTTCAGTGAAATCATCTCTTAGAATCCCAAAATGGGAGTAACATCTCACAGTTCATCACTTATAATTTCTGTCTTGCCATATTAATGAGTCTCGGACAGCATTAATGCACCTGGAGGACGCGGGTCTCAAAAGCCCAAGTGCAGCATAAAGGAAATGGGCATTCGTTTGAGTCTTAGAGCCTCACGGGGCCTTTACAGGTATAAACTCAGCTATAAATTGACAAGCAACCTTGTTTTCCCTCAGATTGTCTGAAATCTATGAGAAGTTTGTAGTGTTTTGGGAAAAAAAGTGTTTTAATGGATTGCCTTTCATTTAAAATCCAGCCGTGCTACTATGTTCTGTGTACATACTCTACCTGGTTGTGGTATGCAAGGTGAATTTAAGCCCACTGGCTATAGATTTTTATAGTAAGTCAACCATACTTCTACATTGCTCAATATTGACCAATTCCCAGTAAGCAGTTACTAGTGTGTTTTTTTTAAAGGAAGGTTAATAAATTACTGTTTTCTGCCACTCTATCCTGCTTTTCCATGCTCTTAGACAGGTTTCTGAAGTTGTTTAGGTATGCAGAACAAGCTTGAATTAAGATGTTCTAACTGTTCTATTATATTGCAGAATATAAAGAATCTCAAATAGTCTGTCATCATTGTCTTTTTTTGAAAACAGGGCAAAAAATACTGTATAAAGCAGACTAAGGGGTTTGTCGTGTGTGCTCAGATAAATCTTCTAGTATAACCCTCAAGTAACCTGCAAGTGTTGACAAGCTTCTTCGTTAGGATTTAACCATTGTTTAGTAGTGAGGTGGAACTGAATTAACAAGGACCAACCAGACAGAAAAGAGTCTTTTCAGTGCTGTTGCATTCATGTATTAGCTGCCTTTTTTTTTTCTCTGACATCTTTCTGCAGTTTTGTCCTCTGCCAGAAACATATCAGAAGTGATTTCAATTGACAGTAAGTCTGATAGCATACCAATAAAGAAGTACAAAAACACTAGAGGTTCCAGGTAAAAGTAGGTTGTCCCATTCAGACAATCATCACTTGTCCCTCAGAACAAATATTTCCTTATTTTTACACAGACATTCCTCTTTATTGGATTAGGGCATTGGAGAGGAATATTCTTCCACTGGCTTTCTCCTAAGACTTGGAGAAGTCACTTCCTCATTATTCTGAATTACAGTTGTAATTACACTTTGCTCCTTTTTTTAAGATCAGTAAATAGAAAGTGCTATGTAGTTGTTTACTGTTATTTTTAGATTTTAACCTCAAACCTCCTTGAAAATAGTGTTTCCTGTTATGCACGGTATTACAGACTCTGGCCCTTTTTTTGGGAATTGTCACAGCATTTTATCTAGAATTTTCGTAATGTGCATAGAGTGATTGCAGATGATTGTTTTGATTTTTCTTTCTTTTCTCTGAAAAAAAATAGTTTAATTTAAAAATCGAGTAAGAAGGCAAAGAGGTTAACATTTATACAATAGAGATCCTGTGCATTACAACTTGAACACTAGCAATGAAACAAGAACAAGATATAGTTCATCTATACAGCTTATCTGTCACTAATTGAGATGTAGAAATGTAGAGTATCAGGCTGTTCTGTAACTAATTCCAGGTTTCTGTGTGTTTTGCTCAAGGATAAGTCCTCCATAACTATGAATTCTTGAACAATTTACGTGGAAAAAGAAGAGTTGTTTGTAGAACAAACATAAATAATTCCTGCTTTGAACGTCCTTTAGGCTAGTCGTAAAGAAACTTCAAAACCAACCGCCCCTGAGTCTTTGCTGCTGGCCCTAATGTAGTCGTAGGAGATCAGTATAAATGACCACTATGAATACTTTCTAGGCCAGGATGAAGGAAATCAATGCAAAATTAATCTTAACTGCTCTTCTTTCCCTCAAAAAGCTCCAAGGGCAAGAAAAATAATGAATTGTTCACTCCAATGTGCTGTATTCCTCGGAATGACATACTGAGAAATAAGAAGAAATTAAAAATATAGATGCAAGGTAATTATTTGTATTTCCACATTAACTCAGTAATATGGTTGACTGATGACAAGTGGGGTTTCACTTGCAATAGCTAACAGTGTTAATGCAAATGAACATGCACCCCATAATATGAAGTGCAGAAGAGGTTTGTATATTGTGCCTTCTGTACCCTTCATCATCTTCATAGTAACTTTTGCCTCTGTTCAGAAATTTCCTTTTAAGGGACTGTCATTTACCTGCTGACGTGCACTAAGGGTTTGACTTTTTCTTGGATTAGCCAGTTTTAAGTTGGTTTAACACCGGTGAAACCAATGGTGATGTTGCCTCTGGGAAAACGGGAGCGCTCGGTAATAATTCAGACTCTTAGTTTTAGCAGTTTTACTTTAAACTTTTGACCAGCGTGAAGTGTGCGTGGTAGGAGTGTGAAAGAAGAACAGGCCACAAAAATACAACATGGCTAGATGTGGTAGGAGACACCTCCCACGTTTTGCATTTTAATAATGAGTTTGGTGGCTTTTTTCCAATTCAAATGAGCACAGTCACAATTAGTCTTTATTATCCAAAGAAGAAACAAGTGATGAATCATAGCTTCATATCCTAGAGTGTTTCTTATGTAATACCTATTGAATCTCATTTGCATGCTTTATGCATATGTTTATTATGCTGAAAGCTGATTAGCCAATTCCTTCTAAAGTCTTGGAAGGCACTGTGCCAGCCCTGCCTGAAGTTTGCAAGCATATTGTTTTTGACAGTCAGGAGTGTTTGAGATCTCTGTATTAATTACACTGTTTACACAAAAATGAGCTTTATATCATTTGTGATTCCTATTATACGTATTTTAGAAATTACAGAGTAATTAAAGCAATTGCTTAAGCTGCATGTGGTGTCTAATTTAATTTAATAAGATGCAGCTACATCATTTTTCACATATCATAAAACTAGATGTGTGAGACAGTGAAGTCATAATGAACTGTTTTAACAGCATACATAGAGTGCTAAGAGTATTGTCCATTTACTTAATGATAATTATTTATATAGTTAAAAATATTGGTATATTTGACTCTGTATTTAATGTGCAAAGTATGTGAATGATTGCTACTTCTTACTTCGTTACTTTATGCAAAGAAATACATGTTAACTTTTTCTTCTGAGTAGGTCATAGCCTTTACCAGTTTTAGTCTGGAAATATTAGCTGTGGTAACGCATTTCAGCAAGCCAAAAGGGATGGCCATTTATCAGACTTGACAAATGGTGGCTGAATAATAACTTTCCTGTAATGCAGATGCTTTCCTGAATGTTTAAGTGCTGATGGTTTGAACACTACAGCTCACCAAATTTTAATTGATTTGAGGTTCACTGATTCACTGACCTCTAAGTAAGTGCCAGAACACACTGTGGTTTTATTTTCTTTTAGTTGTCTACCCAGATGGATTTACAGTCAAGCGCTTGATCCTCTAATGTCCTATAGGTACCCCAGAAATGTGCATCCTGCTCAAATACGTGAAGTCATTCTCAGAGTCAGACACACACGATCTATACATCGAAGAGCATTGGTTTTGCTGTGTGTGAAGTACATGAAGCATCTTGCTTAGGGAGGGAAGTACTTGGATAACGAGACTCAATGCTTGATTCTCGGTTCTTGATTGCGTGCCTTAGGAGCATAGGTTTACAGGTGGGGACAGCTGCAAAATAAGGATGAGATTTTAGACTCGGGTGTGTGGTTGAGCTATGAGGCCTGACTCTACCTAATTATTGTCAAAAGTTTGACTGTCAATATGAGCAATTTTCCGTTTTCCACTCATTTCTCTCTGCCCTGATTCAGGAGTTTGTGAAGGGGTCATGGCAGCTTGCAACTGTGTCCTTCATTTCCTGCCCCAGGAAGTTTTATTTCTGGTTCTGTTGTTGTTGTTGTTTTGGAAAGTTTTCTGGTATTAATGCACACAAATCCCCAAAATACTTTATTTTTTCAGATTTTTGAGTTCTGTCTCACCTTCACCTCAAGACACCTAGACATTCTTTCCTTTTTCTTAACTTCAAGGAGAAATGAGAATAAAAGCTGTTCTGTAGTCCATGACCAAATAGGAAGCATTGTAGTGATAAATACTTCCTGGTGATCAAAAACATGAGGGGGAAAAAAAGAAATTGTTTTCTCTTTTGGAGCAATCAGTCAAAAATCCTGGTCTTTCTTTATCACCATCCATGAAGGATGAAAAATCATACTGAATAAATCAGTGATTTTTCTTTTTTTGCTAAAATCTCAAAGATTGTCCTTGTATGCCATCACCTATGATTGGAAAAAGTGTTTTTATGTAAAGTTCTTTGTTTAGATTGGAGTAATCTGTAAGGGTTTTTCTGCAGTTTTCTAGAACTTGATCCCCCCGTGAGACACATCAGAGTTAATAATAGGCATGTGGGCAGTAAGTGAGAGGACTATAGACTTTAATTTTTTCATCTAGACTTCCAGGAGACTGGTTTTGTCATAAAAGAAACCAGACAATCAAACTATGAAGAATTAGTTTCCACTTTTGCTTTGTATCCATATAGAAGAGGTGATAAAATAGGAGATTTAGAAATTGGTAGAACAGATTCAAATAGGAATAGATAAGAAGTACTCATTATATTATGGTTTTTCATAGCTTCTTTCTGGAGAACGGTGTAATATTGTCTTCCTCTCCAGATTTTCAAATGATGACATATGCATAAAGATCAGTCATTTGCATGAAAGAATCTGAAACTGATAAGGAAAAAATGGCTAAAATTGTGAGTACCCAATACAAAACAAAACTGTAACTCAGACATTTAATTATTCCTGCAATGTAGGAAATATTTTCTAGCTGCATAAAAACATCACTTTACTTAACAAAACTGCTTCAGCTATTTCTGTCTGCTCTACAAGTTACTCACACTGCTGAGTGGCTTATTGTTTGCATTCATGACATCTGTCATTAATGGAGCCAAACAAGACAGCATATGTATGTATCTATACAGAATGGAATAGGCTAGCTGTAATAATTTTGTTACTTCTCTGCAAGTTAAACCATATGCATTTCAGATATGAGAAAAGGCCCTTCACATTCTTCCTTTCCTGTGTATTAACGCACTTTGTCTTGAATTTTGGTGTTGTTTTCAACAGCAGCATATTGAGTGCAAATGTGCTAAGTTAAACATTGCGTATTAGAATTCACACAGGACTTCAGTGGTTAAATACTGAACTTCATCATACAATAAGTCATAATTAAAGCGTATTTGGTGTTTGTCTACCACTTAAGGAGTCTGGACAGGCAGTTTTGGCATTCCT
>NW_010257294.1:40136-95702 GCF_000690775.1 Eurypyga helias
AGCAAGTGGTTCGTGGGTGAGTTGTATCTCTGTAATGTGGAGCTGGCTCACAAGTGGTAGCTCAGATAGTAGGATTATTAATATGGTGTTGGTTCTTATTAAATTGCTGTACACTGTTTTCCACATTTTTATACATGAAACGTGCCAAAGAGAAGAAAAAAATAAATGACAGAAGAAAAGCACAATTTATCACAGCTAAAGGGTTTTGCTGATTTTCAAAAATGTCAGTATGGTGTACAAATAGAGTGAAAAATTTGAATATATAAATAAATACAAGTTTAATGATCTGTTTCCAATTCTTTAAGAGCTACCTGATCTGGTCCAATCCTTAAGACTTTAGGTAGGTGAATAAAGTATGTTAGAAAGTAGAGTGAGATTCAGTGATGTAACCATGGGTATATTAAAATTGCTCAGTTTCAGGAGGAAAAAACCTTGTAGTAACCAATATAATTTCTATATATGTATGAAATCCAGTGGGAAGGAGCTAGCATGGTGGATATTTGGGCTACAAAATCGTTTCACATCTATAGTTTGTGCTACTACATACTGTGTTTTAAGATTATGTGAGACAGTTGCCACGATAACATAGGTTTGGGTTAGTAATGGGCTTATGCATCTCTTTTGCTAACCCAGCTGTGATTTCTATTATGTGGTAATGTATTAACCTGTAGGTATTCCATTCTGCTTTGAACTTGTATATATGTGCATATAGAGGTACTATAAATACTATATGTACATGTGTATCTAATATACAGGCACGTACTGTTTATATTTTTCATCTATATATGTATGTACCTATCTATACACGTGCATAGATATCAGAGTTTTCATTCGTAGCACGGAGATTAATTGTTATTCACAGTATGACAAATATCAGTTCCTTACTCAAGCAAATTTTTACTGTGTGAAATCTGACTTACCGAGATTTTACTCTGAAGATCATAGAATCACAGACTGGTTTGGGTTGGAAGGGACCTTAAAGACCATCTAGTTCCAACCCCCCTGCCATGGGCAGGGACACCTTCAACTAGACCAGGTTGCTCAACACCTCATCCAGCCTCGCCTTGAACACTTCCAGGGATGGGGTATCAAAGCACGATTGTCGTATGTATTTAGACAAACGTGGTACTCTCATAAGAATCTTTGAAAAATCTAAAAGTCAGTGACCAAATGATAGAATGAGAAAAGTGTTAAAGTTGCTATCTAAGTTTTATTCCTTTTTATATATTAGAAATTATTTTCTTCAGCTCTTGAGAAAACAGATTGTCTAAGTTCATTTCATATGCTAGAAGTTCATAAGAGGAATCATTAACACTTTATTTTGAGAAACATGATGACACCGAATTCAGATTTTCCAACAGGGGTGCTATCCTGCTATATTATTCAAGCTGATTTAATGAGCTCCAACACTAGTTTTTATGCCAAGACTTGAGTTCATATTCTTTTTCATCTGTGAGAGCTTGTAATGTAGCAAATAAAGTGCTGTAAATTTCATACCACAGCTTTTCTTTTTGGTGATATTAAATATTGCACTAATAGGAATTCCAGGTCATGTCTTAGCAGCGTTGATGATAAGCGCCTCAACAAGCACGACCTTTCAGAAGCTGGTATGTTTCTTATAGCTTTTTACATACCTATATTCTCTGACTCAAACTGTCGAGATATATGAAAAAAATGAAAGATAATTAATATGATCCTGTCAAAACAAATTTGGAAGACTAAGATGTCTTTTCTTTCAAACTACAACTACTCCATAAATATTGTGCTTTGCCCCTAGGGGATTTAGAAAAAATACTGTTCACTAAAACCAAAAAGAACTTCAGTCTCATGCAAATTAAATTTGCCAATGTTTTATCTGTGATGATAACTCCTAGTATTTCTTCCTCCATAACTAGATCTTATTCCCTGGATGAATCATGCATCATATGGGATTTCAAAAGAAAAGAAGCAGTGAGGTCTCTTCTCTCACCAGACTGTGAAATGCCTCAGGAAGTCAATGCACATTCTTAGACACACTTCCTGCTCTTCCCCTGATGTGCCCTCCCATTAGGATGAGGAGATCCTTACGGCACAACCTTTTGATTAACTGTTTAATTCTGAACCCCTTTTGAGGATGTCTTTATTCATTTTCATATACACAGCCGGAGCCTATCCCTCCCTCACTGTGTCTTTTAGGGGTCAGGCTTGTTCCTTTCCATGACGCTCCTAAGAGATTTTTTTCAAGAAAACTGGCTGCATTAGCTCTGCAGTGTAGTCAAATATTAGGATGTTGTGCAAAAAGGATGTGATTTGGGCTTGATGGGTTTAGCTTTGTCTTGAGATCTCAATGAATTCTGTAGGTTTGCAGTTAGCTCGGAAACCTTTATTGAACTCCTGTTTGGAGACTAGGTATTTCTACAGTACCACACATGATTTGGTAACAGATCTGCTTATTTAGTAAACTCCATCTTCTCCGTAATACAGGCATAAAAACTGTGTCTGACTTACTTGAACACAGAGTTAAAGTGATCTTCTAAAAAAACAATTACTGAGGCAAAACTTCTTTGATGAGACAGTTATGTCCACTCTTAGAGCCAGATTTATCGTGTGGTTTTGGTACTGAAAAGACCTCAGGAAGGCTGGCAGATTTCCCCTCAGAGCTCTGTTATTTGCATCTGCAGCCTAATTCCCTGGTACAAATCAGGAATTTCCTGTGTATCTAGCAATAGAAAGCTGGAGAAGAGGATCCAGTCAGACCAGCAACTACTAAGAGACCCTTCCCCAGGCTGTCCATGCAAGAGGCCACTTGGACTGCATGAGACAAAAATTCTAGTGATGCTACAGAAGTGTCACCAGTAGAGAATTGATTGGCACTTTTTTTTTTTTTTAATGAAGGTACCTGTGTGAAATATGGCCTGAGACATTCTGTGCAGGAAGTAGGAGAGGAGCCGAATAGCTCCTGTAATTTGCTAGCTGTATAGTATATCCCAGAACATTTAGGTTCCCGAATTCATTTGCTATTCCCTCCATGTCAAATGAGTAGTTCATGAACGGCCAGTTTATGACGAAACTGACCCTTTGATTTTTCTTAAATGCTGTAATGAGGTCCTCCGTGACGCATATAATTTCTATTGATTCCACTCTCAGCTTGGTGTAGGCGTCTCACATTTTATCTTTCACATACAATGAGCCCCTACAGTATGCTACTGAGAAAAGGAATAGTTTTTAGATTTTAATCAGCCACTGATGTTTGACAGACTTTCCATTAGAAAATAGTAACAGAAAATCCAATCCAGTCCAATCTCTGCCTGAATTCAATAATTTCTTCTCTGAAACAATTGTCAAAGCAGAGGAAGGTTTGCATGCTCTGTGGACTTTCCTGAAGCTAACTTGTGCTAGGTCTAATTCTCTGTTAAGAAAATAACATGTTAGTTCAGCTAACTTCACTCAGGTAGGCTCCTTTGTCCTTCTTCATTTTGAATTGGATCAACCAGGTACTCTAAACCTCGGACAGAGCCATCGTTAGTCCCTGATTTTATAAATAATGCTTACAGTCTTAGGACTTAAAATCCTAATTAGTAAGGTGGGAATTAGGACAGACAAAATGAAGAAGCAGTTGCAAATAGCTAAGGTATAATAGATAAATATAATAGATTAAAAAATCAAGAAGTTTCTAAGAAAGGTTTGGGCAAAAGTCTGCCAAGACTGAAAACCTTATTTTCAGAAGAATAATAGAAATAGTCCCCAGGTCTCAGATGAAACAGTTCCACTGATGGTAGTCCTGTTAGGCAGCAGTCTCGCTCATTCTGTCTTTAGCTGAATATAGCATTGTCAGCATCCCCAGCTGATACGACAGCTTGACTTTGGGTGGGTAGACACTGTGTTTCTACCACAATTTTTTTCCTCACTATTCAGCTACACCCCCAGAGAGAAATTTATGAAAAGCAAAGAACAAAACATAAGGATTTTTGACTATAGAGGTTAGATTTGTTTTTACACTCTCAAGAAAATGCCAGGAGGATGCATATGTTTGCAAAAATAATTGCCATTTGGTAAAAAAACACGCACTTCTCTTCATTTTCTGTGAGCTACCTTTTTTTTTTTGAGTTGCTCTATATTGCAGAGAAATATGAGAGTAATGGAGAGCAGGCCAAGGTCAGGCATGGGCATTAAAGACTGCTGTTGTCACAAGTTAGTAGATGAGAAGGGCTGGAATGAAGACCGCAGAAGATTAATTGTAAAAACTTTGCTGCCTTCTTTCCCCTTTACCTAAACTAATCACAGAATCAGTCTTATTTAAATCTCTTTATAAGGTCCAGTACAGGCAGTGAAGGCTTGGTCTTAGCTTGTCCATTTGACAATTTTCAACCGTAGATGTACATGAAAAATTGAACTATAATGAAAAATCTGTATTAATTGGCAGTAGTTTGAAGAGATGAGTCAAAAATGGTTAGTGGTCATTCTTGTGCTTTTCTTTTCTTCATGCCTTAAACAAGTCTGGTTTTCATGAAAACTTTCCTTTTCTGTGAATCTTACTTTGCATAAATTTAGCATGTGTTCCTGACTCAACGAGAGTGTATAAGTCTAATGGTAGGTCACAGGAAACAACACTGTTTGTCTCTATGCCTCTGCCTTTCACACACGGTAAAACTAAAATTGCACTGTTTGCAGTTTTACATGCCGATGGATGGGTCAGTCAAACTTGGCTGAATCAGACCTGTAGGATGGCAGGCATAATTTTGGAGGCCAAACCAGCCTTCCGTTAACAAATAAGCTATTAAAAGCATGAAAGTTGGCCTGAAAGCAGATGTTACTATTGAAAGAATGCAGGTTTCGGTGTCTTTCTTGTGTCTATGTTATACTGCAGGATGGGGACTTTCACCCCTCCTGTTAGTTAAGTTGGCTGTAATGGCCACCTTCTCCTTACTATATTCACCAATAACCCAATCTGCAAAGGGCAGGAAGATGAGTATAGATCCCATTCCTAGCACTAGACTGAGATGAATGAAAATGGACACAGAATTTACAGCTTGTGACAAGAAAACTATCTTTACATTATCCTTGTTAGTAATTTGGTAGAAGGCTCTTTCTTCCACCGTCTTTTGTTGCTTGGTGATGGTAATGATAACTGGTTAAAAATAATGAAGGTATTTTGCAGTGAAAGTTTACATTCCTGGCCTTTGTTTTTCTTACGTGGGAATCATGAAAAGTTGTAGTTCTTGTAGGAATAAGTGGAATTTGAGAAATGAGAGCAGTTCTGAAAAAGTCTGTTTCCAAGATGTAGCCTGTTGGAGGTAGGGTGGATGAGCATGTTGTGGATGAGCATGTTGCATCAAAAAAAGTAATATTCGTGCTGGGTATACTCAGAAAGAATGAAGGAAACTTTTACTGTATTTAGGGCTTTCGGGAAAAAAAAGAAAAGCCAAATATTTAAAAATTTGATATTACCTGCAGTCTGGAAGTCGTTATTTAGTAGTTTGGAATTTACTCAAAGTGTACTTGGAATCTTTCCCAAATGAAAACTAGAGGTGAGAATCTCACCTGATACAAACTCTCATAGCTCCAGTGAATTCAAACTCACACGGTGTTAGAAGCAGCTGAGGAGATGATGGCTGCTTTCAGGATGTAGGCTGGTCCTTCTTACATTTTTATTTGTGGAGTTTTTGGGGTTTTTTAAGTTTGTGTTTGTTTGTTTTTAATCTTCAAAGCATTTCCAAACGTTACATGAAGTTTCTCCCTTAGGTATTTTGGAGCGCCTTGGTGAAAAGTACGCAGACGTATCACCACGTATATTGGAACTAGAATGCCTAACTCATTTATTGCCTAAAGTATTTTGTGGTGAGAGGGGAGAGAGGGCTGCAGTTTTCTGTGCAGATGGCAGAAGTACTGTACAGAGGAGCCTAGTGTATCTATTAATCTCCTCCAGAGAAGCAGACAGTGAAGAGGTTCAGTTCTGCGACAGCCTAACCATTAACGGCATCCCAAACTTGATTTTATTTCTTTACTTTTTCAGGCTGAAAATACTGTGGCTAAGATTTATTATGTCATTGTCGTCTCTGCCTTGCCTCTGTCTCATCTGTATTCTTTACAGAGCCTATAAACATGGGCTGTCAGCAAGCTAAACCTGTCAGCTTTCCATTTCCCCCCTCCTCCGTCTGCTACTATGCTGCCCGAGAAACAGCCCTGCACGCTGCACCCTCACTATGATTCTCATCATCACTTCTCATTCATCACTGTGACTCCACACTCAGCTCAACACATTAGAAAAAAGGTCAGGGATATGAAAGGAAAAGAGAAATAAACAACTACCCAGCGGAAGCGGTTGAGCTACAAGAGACGTGTGAGGTAAGGCTGGAGCCAATTTCTCTGCCAGCAGCTGTACTGGGCATAAAGTACTTGTTATACAAGTTCTAAGTGTTTTAAGCTGGAGGGTTGTGCGGGGGTTTCCTGCAGCTCCTGGTTTATTTCCCATCACAGAAGCATAGTGAAAGGATAGAAAACCTTAGTTAAAGATGGAAAGGTTATAAAACTTTTTATAACTGGAGTAAAGATGACGGATTGGTTGCTGAGCGACTAGAAACCTGATACCATGCAAGATTTGGACTCGAGAGTTCAATAAACATCCTTACAGTGATGAAAGAACAAGTCCTATGTTGATTTTATGAGCCAAACTTTATGAACCTTTTGATTGGGGGTTGGGGGGAATTTTGTATGGAGGAAAAAAAAATATTTTATATGAAACAGTAATATTCATTTAAGTGGGATCTTCTTCCTGTGTGCTATGCTGTCAGTGTAGTTAGGTAGAATTTATTTTAAAAAAATATTCTGGTTTAGTGATATCCTTTCACCATCCTCCTCACTGCTGCTTAGGCCATTTATCAATGAGCAGGCATGTTTTCAGGATCAGGAATTATGTTTATTGCCTTTATGCCATTTTTTCCCAAGCTCTTGGGACTTCTAATCTTCAATAGAAAAATGTTGTTAACTTTTTCCTTATTTGAATTTTTAAAATCTATATTTAAAATACTAATGCAGTATCATGCCAGTAATTTTTCTGTAAACAAATAAGGGAAATAAGAGAAAGAGCTGAGACTAAAAGAGATAACTTGCAAAACTCTGTTCAAAAGAATTTTATACAAAGAAACTAGCTTATGCAGCCATCATGTTTTTTTCTCACAAATGGTAGTCAGTTTATAAGGATTTTAGTGCCATTAGGATGCTCTTTTCTCTCTGCTCATCATACCCCAAGGAATGATACTATGGAAATGCATCACTGTTGAACCAGCTGAATATCTTATCTTTAGGAGGTAGGGGAAGTTAAGATCCCTGAACCAGGCAACTGCGTTAACACATTGTGTGCATAATAATATAACAGCTGAAAAAGGCAAAAAGCTGAGCACATGGAGTTAGGATAATCAGAGAACAGACAGTTTAAAGCCAAGCTGAGAATAGATAAATTCTAGATTAATGTGAACTGTGGGGAGTAAAATAAATTGTGGAGAATAAGAACCAGGAAAGAAAACATATTCAAATAGAGAAGCACATTTAATTTCCTACAACTTACTGTGTGCTATCAAGTATAAATACATTGTTGTGATACAGCAGATCTCAGTACTTAAACAACTTGTCAGCCCCTAATCTGAAATTACTCAAACTCCAAAATAAGGAAATAAAGCATATTAGAAGTTTCAGACTTATGAAGAAAGAAGTTTCAAAGACACATTGCCACATATCTATAAAATAAGCTCTAACTGTGGAACAATTAGGAAACAAGTGTGAGTGGTTCTTCATGAACCACATTGACCTGTAGCAATAGCAACAGCAGTGGCAGTATGAAAATGAGGAGGCACTGGTGAGGCCACACCTTGAATTCTGTGTTCAGTTTTGAGCCCCTCACTACCAAGAAAGACATTGAGGTGCTGGAGCGTGTCCAGAGAAGGGCAACAAAGTCTGTGAAGGGTCTGGAGCACAAGTCCTGTGAGGAGCAGCTGAGGAAACTGGGGTTGTTTAGCTTGGAGAAGAGGAGGCTCAGGGGAGACCTTATCGCTCTCTACAACTACTTGAAAGGAGGTTGCAGGGAGATGGGTGGTTGGTCTCTTCCTCCAAGCAACAAGCGATAGGACAATTCAGGAGATGGCCTCAAGTTGTGCCAGGGGAGGTTTAGATTGGATATTAGGGGAAATTTCTTCACTGAAAGGGTTATGAGTTACTGGAATGGGCTGCCCAAGGAGGTGGTTGAGTCACCAACCATGGAGGTATTTAAAGACATGTAGATGTGGCACACAGGGACATGGTTTAGTGATGCACTTGGCAGCGTTAGGTTTTTCTTTTTTCACCTAAATGATTCTGTGATTGTATGATACTATGATGATCCCACTACTGAAGAAAAACAAAATAGAAGGTAAGATCAGAATAATAAATTAAATTGTGGTAAGAAAATAGGAATATTTTAGAAAACAAACATGTAAGAAATAGAAAATTGTAAAGAGTTTAACTTGTAAAATAATCTAAACAGTGTTGTTGTCTACCACATCACTGCAAATATAATATAGATTGGGTGGATGATGAAAGGAAGATGAAGAAAAGTCCAAAATCTAGTACTTCCCTCTTTATTGATACACTAAGAAGAAGCAAAATCCTAGCCAGTTTATCTGCTGGTGGCATCAATTGAGATTGCTTCAGTTACCTTGATCAATACTGATTAAAATGGTGTATAAAGGAAAGATTACTTTGCACCGAGATGTTTCTCTACCAGAGTAAACTGTTACATTGAACTTGGCAAGCCGAATGTGATAAATACTTCATGTTTAAAGTCTTGTCTTGGAAAAACAAATGGATATCTTACATTTTCTTCTTTCATAGGTAGTAGACTTTACATTACAGGGTGCATTGATGTCCCCATAGCTATTGGCTGTTTGCTAGTAAGTGTTGTTTAGAAGACTGCATTAAGCTGTGAAAAATTGTCTTTAACTGAAATATGAAAGGCAGCCATTTTACAGTAACACAGCTGAGGACAGAAAGGCAATTTGCAAGGTGAGCTCTTTCAAATTACTAGTTCATCTCTCCGAGCATAAATTTGTGTTAGCATTCACCACCTAATAAATATCATGAATGTTGTATGACAGAACTTGCTCACTCTTAGTTTCTCAAAGTCACCAAAACTAGAATTGGTTTTTGAGGCTGTAAATCAGAGTCCTGTAATGCAGATACGCAGGGGTTGCTTTTGCAGTCCTGTACTTCTTGAGGAGGACTATTTTAGGTGCATGGACTTCACTGTCCATGCTTTGCGGCTCAGCTGACTGAAATCAGTAGTGTGTAGACTACAATAGATTTGCAAAGTGAAGAAAATCATTGCTTCTCTACAGATCATTGAAATATATATTCACTGTTAAGGTAGCTGAATAGAGTTTTATGATTCAGAGAGCTCTTGCATCTGTGTAAAGAGAGTCACAATGATGTCATTCCACTGGTAGAGTTCAGGTTTCTTTATTGGGTATGACAGCTATAATGCTTGGAGTGCACCCAAGTCAATGTTTGCAACATAAAAGGATGTACCACTCTAATGATTGACATGAGCATAGATCCCTCTTTATTTTTTGTTAATGTTTACTTCCCATCTGACACAGTCTTAAGAAACAATACTTGCTATATGGAATTAGGAAAAAAAACATTGAAACACATTCAGATTTCTCTTCAAGAACGGTTAGTACTATTTTTCAGATAGGAACCTCTTTCTGGGAGTTCTAACTAGTCTGTTCTATTCCAAACTCTGTGGGTTTCCTTAAGACATCTTCAAAATGCGAAGAGAAGGGGATCCAAATATTTCAGTGCTTAAGAAGTCTTGATTAATGTTACACAACAAATCAAGTAGGGTCCTATTTGTACCACATTTCATTCATATGATGCTACATATAATGCTACATTTATTTGATAGGTATGGTGCTAGTCCAATCACTGAGTATATTTGGATATTGAATTTTATTTTTACTTTCACTTTTCCCGAAGAGAAGGGGATCCAAATATTTCAGTGCTTAAGAAGTCTTGATTAATGTTACACAACAAATCAAGTAGGGTCCTATTTGTACCACATTTCATTCATATGATGCTACATATAATGCTACATTTATTTGATAGGTATGGTGCTAGTCCAATCACTGAGTATATTTGGATATTGAATTTTATTTTTACTTTCACTTTTCCCTACAGTTCTCTTGCATGTCTCTCGAATGAAAATCTCTAACTTCATCACTGTGTATATTCTTTGATTGTGTTGCTTTTCTTCTTTTTTTCTTTCCTCCTTCCAGCTGAGGCAAACCAAACATTCTAGCAAGATTAGCCCATTTCAAACTTCTTGTACTAATATGAACAAAGTTATAATTTAGTAAAGAATGTACTTTTTCATAGTTATATTACTTAATTTCTTAAATGTCAATATTTAAAAGGGTTTAAAGTTATTCATGAGTGACCAGAATAGAGTACTAAATAATTTTTTTTTTCAATTCCTTTCATATGCTGCCATATGAAGATGTATAATGGTGCTTGCCATTTTATTTTCTTCCTGTCATAAACCATAATATTTTAAAAGAAGAACGCTCCTAGATGTAATTAAAGATTTTAATGTCACTCCCCAAGATACTACTTTTTAAAAAACTATGTCATTATTTCATATAAAACTCAGGAATTAATTAGAACTGCAAAATTATACAGAAAAGAGAGGGAGAATAAGTAAAACATTTTTTTAAAAAGTACAGCCAGATCATTTTATGGTTAGTCGTACAAGAATTATGCAAAGCAGTTGAAATGCAAACCACTCACTACATTATGCATTATATTCATTATTGGTATCGTAGTTAATATGCTCTTGGCATTTTATTGCCCATTACAATAACGGGATATAATGAGATTTTTTTTTTAATGCACCAGGTGTACAAAGTGTATTATTCTGGATTTCTCAGGCAATCATTGGAATATAGTCAACGCTGAGATACACTTGCTAATAACTGGAGATACTGGGCACCCTGGTGTGTAACTTAGAACAGTCCTATACCGCACGCGGTACCTTCTGTCATGTGCAGTGGAGAAAACATACAATTGAAATGAACGGATGAGTCCCCCAGGGAGAACATGCCACCTACTCTATGTCCTGGCTTAAAATTTTTCGCAGAAAATAATAAGACAACATGAGCATGGTCTTTGGAGCAAATTAGTGTCCTTCCCTTTCCCTTCATAAGGGATTTAAGTGTGCAGATGGTGATACTTGTAAGCCCAGGAATGGACAAAATATTCTCGTTAGCTCTCTGTATTCAAATGTAGGTAGATGTGACTAAAGGTAACTCCTCTAATTTAAAAAAAAAAAAAAAGTGTCAAGTTCAAAGTAATACAACTTTTGTTTTGATTGTTCAAAAAAGGAATATATTCTTCATGTACCATGTTGATACGGCACTTGTTAACATGTCAGATTTCAAAAAATATTATACCTCCTTACCACTATCATCTCCAATGCATGTTCAGTACCAAAACAACTTGTCTTAGTGTAGCATGGTCCTCATATACCAACTATTTTCCTGATAAGTAAATTCTTTTTCAAGCAACTTCTTTGTTTAAGTTACCCTTATTCTCATAAGGTTTGGCAGAAACATAATTATTACTTATGACATACGGACTGTAAAATGCAACAACTTCAGCTTATTTAAAATATTTTTTTTCAACCTTTCAGTTGAAGAACAGTAACTTTTTTCTAAGCATTCATTTAATATTAATAAGCAGTATATTTTTATTTTGTGATAGTCTTGCAACACTAGATTAGCAACATTAAAAATATAGGGAATAATACTAAAAATAATAATAAAAAAGACTCCTTAATATTATCATAGAGAATTGCTTTTCCCAAGACATTCCGAAAAAACGGATACTGAAAAAATAGAAATTGATGCATTAAATTGGAATATTTAGATTGTATGAAATCCCTTGCATTTTTGATAGGGAAAAAAATTACACCATGTTTTATGTTACACTGTTTGTCTGGATGGAATAACTGTGATTTAGGCATGTCTGCTTGAGGGACTGACATTACTGGCAGTGTCTTTTCCTAATGAATACATAAATGGAAGAAAGCCAGTTGGATTCCAGAGTTCAGGCTAAGTTTCCATAGTTAGAAAAATCACTATTTTGTATTGTGAAAAAAAGCCTTACAAATATTAAGATGGTAACAGAACAGATTGTTTATAATGTCACTGTCAGAGACCTTAATGGCAACAAGAAGCCTAGAAATAAAAATTGTAAATCTCTGGTTTTGAAGGTAAGTCTGTTTAAGTCTGTTTTAAAATCCATTTGAAATAATAAAAATTGCTGCCTGTTTAACATAATTTATGTATTTGGATTTTAGAAATGTGTATTCCTATTCACTAGATGATTGAATTTAAATTGGTCTACAATTAATTAATTACTCTACAATTAAATTAAGCAATTCTATTAATTTAAATACCCACTTTTTTCCCCTCTGATTTCCAAATCTCTAAGGTTAGAGATGTGTCATTTCCTACACCACCATACTAAAGAAGGTTTCTTCACTGAATAGCATTATCTTATTTAAGGATTTTCTTTATTTTTTTGTTTTCTGATTAACATCTTTCAGTACTCTTTACACTTGCGGTCTGAATTTTCCTCACTTTAGATAAAGACAAATACAAATGAAAACATTAACTATAGCCATTTTTACTTGCTGTCAATGTCCAAATTCAAATTCTGACTGTGAGACTCAGTCTTGCTCTTGTTTCTTACTCTTGCTCTCAAACAGTTGATTTTTAGGTTTATCATTATTTATTTCTATTTCTTCCTTTGTCATCCTATACCAGTCTTATACCAATTAACCACAGCACAAATGTCAAGATGTACCTGTTTGCTTATTATTTTCATTGATATCATAAGCCTGGTTTTTGGTTTATTTTTTTTGCAGCAAATTGCCCAACATCATATGTGTTCATAAAATATTGTTGTGTTACTCTAGTGTGTTCAGATGAAATCCTGAAATCCATTTTTCAGATAATTTAATAATTACTTAACCAGAGGCAAGTCTTAGTCTGAGATTAAAAATACATGGGTTCAACTCTCCAATCTGCCAGAAAAAGTTATTCTATATTCTATGCATAAAAGAGGAGTTATGTTTCTTGCCTCACAGAGATACTGAGGGCATTAATCCCTTCCAGATTACAAGGCATTTAAATACTAGGGGAAAAAGGAGGAATGGACAGATAAATATCTATTGGTAGAACTAGATAATGTGCCTATGAATCTCAGAAGCACCAAGCCAGTAAAATATCCTGTTCTTACTGGATGACAAACAAAAGCATACACATTTTCATTCAAGAAAGGCATTGCGAACTTTGGTCTTATTCTCTATTGTAATATAATGGGGATATTTTACTGTTGTCCTAATTTAAAAACAGTGGCACTGGTGAAATGCAATAAATGGTTGATGTGAAGAGAAGTACATTTGTGAAGGCATTGTGGAAGGAGACAGACATGTATCTACCAGACATGTCTCATGTTTCTACTGTCCTTCTGCACTTAAGCTACACACATAGCAATTTAAGCATCTGCGTTACTAAGTTAATGAGTGACTGGTTTATTTCTACCACGAACTGCAATACCAGAAAATAATTTTCTTCTGCAGACTTCAGTGTCTTTATATAAATAAGCATATGGGACTTGCACCTTTATGTCATACACTTGAAGGCCTGGGGTCCTCTACTGCTGTTACAACCCACGGCTTTCTAATTATGTCACAAAGAACATGAAATTATTATGGATGAGCAACAGAGTAGTTGCTAAGAGACATCCTGTGCAAGGAGCTAGGTAGGAACTGCTGAATAAAACCGTTCAACAGGCACCTCTCAAGTTTTCACAGAACTAATAGAGATCTGGGTTAAGGGGTTGCTGATGTAAATATTTTTGAATGCAGAATATATTTGATTTCTTTCTTTCTATCAATGACCTCATAACAATAAACAGGAGAAAAGGCATAGGACTTTGATCCTTTAGTCTGTCATTTTTAGTCTGTTGGATTCGTAAGTTTTTGAACATACGTGCTGGTTTGGGTTGAGATAGAGTTAATTTTCTGCACAGTAGCTAGTATGGGGCTATGTTATAGATTTGTGCTGAAAAAATTTTGATAACACACTGAAACTTTAATTGTTGCCAAGTAATTCTTACATTAAACCAAGAATATTCTCAGTTTCTCATACTACACCTATGTTCCCAGCTTCTTCTTTATAAAAAGCTGGGAGGAGACACAGCCAGGAGAGCTGACCAAAGGGACATTTAATGCCATAAGATGTCATGCTCAGTATTTAAGTTGGGGGAGTTGACAGGCGCAGGTCTGGCTCTCAGGTCAGTTGGCCTCTGGCTTGCTTTGGCGCTGGCTCTGGCTCTCGCTGTTTGGGGACGGGCTGGATGTTGGTCAGTGTGTGGTGAGTGGTTGTATCATTTGGTTTTGGTTTTCTCTCCCATTATTTTCGTAACATATTAGTAGTAATAGTAGTATTATTGATATCTTTACTATTATTAGTTTCATTATTATTTTCATTTATTAAACTGTTCTTATCTCAACCCATACGTTTTCTTCCTTTTCCTCTGCTTCTCTTCCCTATCCCACTGGGGGAGGGTGGAGATGAGCACATGGCTTTGTGGTGTTTAGTTGCTGACTGGAGTTAAACCACAAAAACATATTTTGCAAAATACTTGAGTTTTTTAATGCTAATGAAAATATTTCAAATTTTACATTGTGAAAAAGACTGAGTTTTAATTGAGTTAGGTGTTAATATTTAGTATCCTTGGTACTTCTACTAGGAGAAGCAGAATGTAATGAACTGCATCTTACAGAAGTCTTTTCTGTTTGGGAATCTTGCTGGTGAAGTGCTTAATCTAACAGCATAGTCTAATACTTCTTGATAAAGTTGAGTATATTTATCTGTATGAAATTATATGAACGAAGTCTTGTAAACTTTGACCTGATAAGTCACTTTGACAAATGGCTAACAGTTTATCTCCAAATTTACTTAGTAGTCTTGCTTAATCAAACTTACCATACACCATCTATAAAGACTAACTAGCAGTATTGACAGAAAAGGATCAAAATCACCCCACTTTTTAACTCAATGGAAAGACTCCTGATGACCTCATGGTACTCTCAGTCCCCTTCTGATCTAATGCATAAATAATCATATAGATGCTATTACAAAATGTTTCTTATCTTTTTCTCTAAATGTATCTGTCTTCCCATTTTTGCCCTGTCTCTCTCCTTGATTGTCATGCACAGCTTACTAGAATACAGACCTATGTAAGATTTGAGATCTCTGTGATTTTGGAATTTAAGGCATCTCCATACATTTATAGTTTCCTAGTGTAGTACACATGTCATTAATGTAATAAATCATTATGTCATTTCTGAAGCATTCTAAATGCTCTGTGCATTGCCACAAACATTGTCTGCCATGCAGAACTGATGACTTATACTGCCTGACAAGTTGTGCTACAATTTCTGGGGAGACGAGATTAGCAAATATACAATGTGGGTTGTGCTATATAATGAAATGATGGATAAGTTTTTAATTATAAATCAAATTTTAATTTAGTTACTTTGTTCACCCTAGTATATCTTATGAAATTAAATTTATGAAATATTAATCTATGATATAATTGAATTTCCAGTGCTGGTAGATTTGGTTGCTTGAGAACACAGAATAGATTCGTTCTTAATGACTAGTTTTATAATCAAGAACTTAGTCTTATAAAAAAGGTATGCAGAAAACTTCCTCGCTTAATGGTATTGTTTTGGGATGGTGACATGAAGAAAAGATACTGTGTCTGGGGTCTTTCCATCTGTGTCCTAGCCTTGTTAGCACTGAAATACAGCCTTATATAAGCATTGTAATTCTGTTTCTCCTCTTAGCACTGTGTATCGTAAGTAATGAGATGGAAGGGTAAGAGCAAAGGCAGTTGATATCAGCCAGACCAGGCAAGCTCTGTGTTATTTATTTTTTCTTACTAAATATAGATAGTAGGTCATGTTTTTCCTGATACACCTTTTTAGGCCCAATTTGCACAACACTGCATGCATTCAGTTTGATTACTGTGATCAGTCCCCACTGGGTTTAGGAACATGAATGTGTTTACATGGTTGTAGATGGCTTTATAGCTGTTTAACGACATTTATTCGTGTCTTTCTCTGGATGAATGGAAAATAGCAAGCCTCTGTCATATATTGTTGCTAATGTTTAACTTTCTTCTTGTGCTGGTTTCAGTCAGGAAAGTTAGTTTTCTTCGCAGGGGCTGGTGTGAGCCTATGTTTTTGGATTTACTTTGAGAATAGTACTGATAAGGTGGTTTTTAGTTGGTGCTAAGGAGTGTTGGCACCCATTCAAGGTATTTTCCAGCTTCTGATACTGCAGCTGTGTTCCCAACTTTCTCATTGCTATCAGTGTGTGTGGGGACACATGGTTCAGACAGCTAGTTTAACCAATAGAGTATTTAATTGCATAACATGTCATGCTCAGGACATCAGTCTGGAGAGGGCTGGGGGGCCATAGCTCATTTATTTGTTAGCTCTTTTTCTCATGTGCTTGTTCGTTCTGTTTGTTAGTGAGTTGGTGGGTCAGTTGGCTTTCTCGGTCGTGCTCTGGCTCATGGGTCTTGCTCGAACTCTTCTGCAGTCACACTCTCAGGCTCCGTCTCTGACTTGCTACGTCAGACCTGGGTGTGTATTGGTCAGTGGGTGGTGAGCAACTGTATATAATTTGTTTTATTTTCATTACATGTTATTATTACTATTGTTAATATTATTAGTATCACTATAACATTCATTTATATTCCGTTATTAAATTGTTCTTATCTCAATCCACGAGCTTCCTTGTCTTTCCTCTAATTCTTTTCCTCCACTGGAGGAGGGGGGGAGTTGAGTGAGCAACTGTGTGGTACTTTGTTGCTAGCTGAATTTAAACCACGACACTTCTCTTTTCGAAAATTTCTCTAGTATGTAGCTTCAAACATCCCCAGAAACCTCATGAGTGTGCAGGATCTTCATCTCTTTGCTAGTTTGGCCTATGGTATAAATATATTTTTAATTATGTACCCTGTTGGCCAAAGTAACTGTAGGCAAGTCAATTTGCTAAATATAATGTGTTGAATAGTATACGCTTCATAAAAAATAAACAGTTTTCTTGGAATAATTCCTAAGTGTCACAAAATATTTCAAAATATGCATGATTTTCATAAGTTAAATATGTTGTCTGGAGGTTTCAATGCTTAATTAGAAACTATGATTAAAAAATTGAGTATACAAATATCACTGTGGCTTTCCTTTGTGTTTTTTTATTTCACAATTAGTTAATTATTTCATTTTTAAAATAACTTTTACTCCTAAATGTGGATAATCTAGGGCCAAAATTGCTTGACATAAGTAAATATCCTGTATTCCATATTTTACTACAAGCAATAAATTTGCCATTCAGGAAACTTGTATTGTTTTCACATCAGTTTTTTAATAGTAAGGGAAGTCTCAGCAGAATGCAATATGTTGAACTGGTGATGGAGATTGTTTTAGTTTGACAATAAATTTACTTGTGATTTTCAATCTGCTGCAGATATTTTCTTGCAGCTTTTTCTTATTGCATCCTAATAGTAAAGGGATGCCAATGCTGATTTCATATTTGGACTTTTAAATTTGGACTAATTCAGTGTGGTTTTTCCTCATTATATTGAGTAACTTGGTGAATGATTACTTGGGTTTTGTATACCTGGAACTTTTAAAAATAATATATGCATTTTAGATTAATATTAATGAATCATCATTGATGAACTCCTAGTTATTTCTTGTTTGGTAACTCAAGATGTGATGACTCCTCTTGGGTTTTCTAAAACCGGCACATACCTATAGATTTCAAGAGAGAAAATAAAGAAGTGTAACTTAAGCTAGACCATAGTCTTTCTTTCAACAAAGCAACTCCAACTGTTTCACAGGAATATCTTTTGCAAAAACTTCCTTTTTATGAGATTCTCATCGCAGTGTCTGTCTCAGCCCTAACTGCATCTCACGGTGGGGTAGTATTGCTCACAGGATTTCCACACTTCCATTCTTAATGGCAGCTTAAAAGCAGGATACTCTGCGCCTTATTTTGAAATATCATATAGTGCCTGTTCGATGGGACTGGCAGCAGTCTTGAGTTTATCATCCCCTAAACACTGAATATGTTCTGAATCTTTAATGCTGGTTTTGTTAGAACAAAGACTAGAAGCATGAACTTTTTGAAGTAGAGAGCTCAGAATACGACAGGAAGCTAAGAGAGCTTGCCAACAGAAATTTCTTTCGCCGCCTTTGTCTTTGTAGAGTTCTCTTGTCCTCCAGGCTTGCTATTGGTCCAGGTTCTGAGACTGGATTAGTGCAAGTGATTCTTGTTGAACCCTAGAAAGAAGCTAACTCCCACTTAAGAGGTCTGAATGTCTGAAAATCCCCTTTTCTTCCCTACGTTGTGCTCTCCCAAGACACTATGTTTACTGTCCCATGATCTCCTTGCTTACCTGCACACCAGAGAACCTCCCTGGCACCTAGTCACCCTTGCCTCTTACAGGAAGGAGTAGTCTCCCCTTCCTCCCAAGGCTTTTCCTGATCCAGGACACAAATACCCATCCTCCAGCTGTCCAGATCTGGGCTTTTAAAAAGAATAGAGCACTCTAGTTCACTGTGACTAAATTAAGCAGTTTCCACTCTCTGCACTTTCTGAATTCAAAGGCCAGAGGTGCTTAGAAACAGGTTTGCAAGAAACAGCTCAAAACCAGGTTTGCATTGTAACGTGAATGGATAAGGAGAGGGAGCTAAATAAAGCTAATAATAAAGCTAAATGTTTTTCAATTATTGATTCGTCATTTTGTGAAGTGACATAATTTATGTTGCTACCTATGTCTTCCTGATAGGAAACACTGTCTGCCTTTGTAATGTTTGGCCAGTAAATGATATTTGGTTGATGCTGCTCATGCTGCAGATGTATGCAGTACCCAGAGAAATGTCTTAAGAAGAGAGCAATACCCTTGCATAGAGGGCTAGCAGCAAGCATCAGGTAACTACTCTTTGTGCTGCCGTTTGAGATGTATTCACATGTGTTCATGGTCTCTGGGAGGCAAGACTGAACAAAGTTTGCTAGGCAAGTCATCCTAGACCCTAAACAACTGCGTGGATAGAAAGGAGCATTCACAAAGCCTGTGCTTTTCCACCATTCAGACTCCTTGTTTTGTTCTTCTGGACTCCTGCCATGATGTAGCCCTGGGTATTAATTCCAAATGCAAAGAGCTTGGTCTGACTTTCTTAACATTTTCCAGAATGACTGCTAATTACATTGGATGTGGTCGGTTATTGCTGTGCTGCTGCTGTGTTCCACTTGCTGTCTCTTGTGCTCTCTTTTTCTCCCCTTCTTATTTGCCTGAAATGAAAGAACTCATTTAGTGGAATGTATTTACCTGAAGAATTATGGTTTGGTCCCCTGTCCGTAAGGCTGGTTTGGAGGCATTTGGCACCGAATCAGTTTCAGTGGATTGTGGCTGCCTGTTCTTGTTGTATAAGGTTGCCAGTTGTAGTTTATAGCCTGCATGGAGCAACTAATCTCTCTCTGGTGTAAAGGACAGAACTGGGTTGCTGTATACTATACATTATATCTCATGCCAGCTGGAAAGATTTCTAGGAACTCTGGAAGCCTTTTTTTTTTTTTCCCAAAATAAGGATTTTTACTTAGTTTCTATATGTAGTTTTTTTTCTCGTGATTATCTCTTAACAACAGGCTTGAAAAGTGTTAAGAAGATTAAATAAATGAAAAAGGAAATCAGTGGGAATTTTTTTAATTCACTCCAGAATAGGATAGAAGAAATGGAAAGAGTTGCAGAATTGATCTCCATCTGAGCATCATTCCAGCCCACACCTAACCCATACAGCATGGAACAGTTTCAGATATATGTTATTGACACTTACCACAATGTGTGGCTGTAGAAAAGTTTAGAAAAATCGGCGGTGGGAGGCGTGGGAGGGGAAGGGAAATACCTCTCTGGGTCCTTTTAATAGATAATTATGTAAGAATTGAAAAGGGAAATCAGAGCTGTATTAAATAAAAGGCACGAGGAGCCAGTGCACTGTAGATTTAACCTATTTGTTCTATTTGAAGTTGAACATGAAATTGAAACAGTTAGTGCAGTGCTTTTTTGGTAGTTGGAAATTACCCCATAACAAAACAAACAAAACCCACCAAAAAATCCACACAAAAAAAACCCCAACAATTAATGAAATAGAGTGAGAGTTGGCACTTTTTTCATGTTTCTTCTTCCCATGAGATATTTGAAATAGGTAAAAAGTAGTGATTTGCTAGTTTAGGCAAATAGACATTTGAAGTAAAGTGCAAGGTTGGGTATTAAGTCAGATCTCACATCCATGTAACCTAATATTCTGTCTCAGGCAGTGATCAACTGTGAAGGCCTAGAACGAGTATAGGTAGTGATTGTCCTGCTGTACTCAGCACTGGTGAGGCCACACTTCAAATACTGTGTTCAGTTTTGGGCCACTCGCTACAAGAACGTTAGGTGCTGAAGCATGTCCAGAGAAGGACAACGAGGCTCCTAAAGGGTCTGGAGTAGAAGTCCTGTGAGGAGCGGCTGAAGGAACTGGGGATGTTTAGCCTGGAGAAGAGGAGGCTCAGGAGGGATGTTGCTCTCTACAACTACATGAAAGGAGGTTGTAGTGAGGTGGGTGTTGGTCTCTTCTCCAAAGCGACAAGCCATAGGACCAGAGGAGATGAACTCAAGTTGAGTCAGGGAAGGTTTAGATAGGCTATTAAGAAAAAAATTTTCACTGAAAGGATTGTCAGGCATTGGAATAGGCTGCCCATGGAAGTGGTTGAGTCACTATCCCTGGAGATATTTAAAAGACATGTAGATGTAGCACATAGGGACATGATTTAGTAGTGAACTTAGCAGTGTTAGGTTTACAGTTGGACTCAATGATCTGAAAGGTACTTTCCAACCTAACTGATTCTCTGATATACTTACATTATGCCTTTCCAGCCTTCAACTATTTTCAGGTCAAGGTCTCTTGATACGAACTTTTACCTAGGTATTTTACAACAATCTGTGGATTTGTCTTCCATGAACTTTTCAAGTCTCCCCTGGACTCCCTGTGAAACATAAGCAATAAAATATGCTTTGGCAAGAAGTTCCACAATTCAGTAATCACTTTTGAGCCTGCGTCCTTCAAGCGTAGTTTATTATCCCTAGTACTTGTTTTCAAAGAGAATGCTTAATCGAACCCTATCCACATCTTCTTCCTTGTTACTTAATTTGGTAAAATTTTACCACAACTCAGCCCTTTGTTTTCCAGGCTGAAAAGATTGAACTCACTCAGGCATTCAGTGACTCCACCTCTTTGCTCACCACTAAGCCCTTGAGATGAAGCAGGAGGGGAGGGCCAAAACTGCACACAGAATTGAAGGTGCAGGTGGAACATGAATTTGTACAGTGACATGGTGAAATCAAAGTAAAATGTACTTTCTGGACTACCGATATATTTAAGAGAACTCCCAAGAGGTTTGTGAGTTGATGCAGGCACAATTTCTCCTTTAGAGACAGATTGGGCAGGATCCTGTTTTACCTGTCTGAAATGCCAGCTAGGAGGTTCTTCTACATGTCCTGTGTAGTGGGATGGTCCAAAGAAACTAGCCTTGGTGTACCGAAGATAAGCCCAAAATCAAACAAGTGATTTTGCATGCCTGTGTGTTTGTGGCTTTATTAGATTTAAACCAAGTCTGTATATGAATAAAATAATAAATCAATTATGTATAACCCATCTGTGAACTTAGTTATTGTTCCCTCATTTTGAAGATCTCATTTTCATTAGGCTCAGAGGGAAAAAAAAAAAGTCTGCCCCCATGACATAAATGTGATTTGATAGCAAAAATATTATAGATAAAATACCAAGCTATTTTTCCCTTTTGTTTAGAGATTGCTATAACTCATTTAACTTTACTGGTATTGAAGGTCTTTTACACTGGTTGAAGACCTGAGTCAATAAATTCAAATCAAGTTGAATTTGTAGCAGTAAGATTTCTGTTAAAACAGAAATCGTTAATGGTTTTGCAAGTACTTTTGCTGACAGTATAGAAAAGGAGCTGGTTTTGCCTTGAGTGTATTTAGTAGTTCTATGTGTAATTTCAAGCAAGAGTAAAACAATCTTAAATTGTTGAGGGCAATCCAGTGAGTTAGGAATTCTTTTGTCTGAATGTGAGCTAATTGCACATTTGACAAAACCATGCCAAAAGAAGATAGCAACTTGTTCTTTTTAAGGAAGCCTTTCCAATGCAACTAGAAATGGACCATCTTTTCAACACAGTAGAAGACATGACAACCAAGAAGGTTGGTTAACTGAGCAAAGTCCTTATGTTTTAGAAGTAGCTGGAAAGGGTCACTTAAAGTGGAGAGCATTCTCCAAGCTTTGGAACAGCCTTTGTCCATTCCATTCTTGTACAACCAGTCCTAACAGTGGTTTTGCATTTTCTTTAATTTTTTTCCAGCCCTAGAAAGAAATACTGCTTTAAAGTAGGGATATACTTTATGGTTATTTGTTGACTTTGATCTTAATTGACAACATGTGCATGAACATCCTTAATATAGGAAACAGTTCAGAAGTTCACTGTAATATTGGTAATGTTCCTGTCCCTTCTGACGTCATGTTTTGTTTTAGTTTTTAAATGATCTCATACTTTGAATGAATGTTGTTGTTCAGAGAATAGCTCTTCGTCAAAGACCAAATTCAAGTCAACAACTAACCTTTTAAATAAGCAGGATGTCTGAATGAGGTGAAACTGAGAGAACAGTTGATCAGAAGAAGCCAAAGTGATTTCCATGAATTTGTTTCTAACCTGACTTTCATGACTGTAATTTTTTTAGGGCCAGAGTTCATAATTGAGAAGTATAGTGAAGTTTATGGAAATCTTCTCTCTATTTAACAATGAAGCACTTGCTTGTCTTTAGGTATGGATGTAAGATACTACTAAATCCAGTAACATATTTTGAGCTGATCTCAAGAACTCTGCACAGGCTTAAACATTTTTTTTAGTTACTGAGAACAAGGAAATAAAAAGAGCATACATAAGGAATTATGATGATGATAATTAGCCAAATAACCTGTCTTTACAGGCTGAATGTTATGCTGGTAACTTATGAAGGAGAACTTTGCAGCAGAGATTACTAAAACAGTACATTCAGCAGATAAATATGCTTCAAGTGCATTTTTTAAAAATAGTCTGTTGAAATCCTTAAAATAAATTCACTTCCTAGCCAGAGATTAATAAGACCATAATGATATTTGTATTGTTACACTTCTTAACTCTAGCAGCACACAGTGAGTTTACACAGGCACTAAACAATCACTTCTTAAAAAGGGTTTATGAAACCATTTGTAAACATCCATCGCAAAGTAAACTCAGTGGATTCATCAGCACAATATTATCTCTATTTATATGTCATAAAAATATATGTATTTGTTTGGTGGAACCTGATGACTTCTGTAAAAGGGGAACAGGGTTGGTATAATTAGGAAAGAAAGGACAATCAGACCATTGGGGATTTGTCAGCACTGTAAAGTTACTATGACTAGTTACCCTAAGAAGCTTTAATTAACCATTGACCACACAGAATGTTTTAATAATCACACATGTATTTTGATGTACAACATGCAGAACTGCTTAAAGCATAACAAAAACTGTATAGAAACCAGGATGTCAAATATCCTGTTTGCTATAATAAGTGTTCTTCAACTACATTATTATTTAATGCACGGATATGGAATTTATGAAGCCAACTGAGATTAAAATGTGAAGTACTTTGCAGGTTATGGAAATGCTGCAGTGACTTTAAAGCTTCAGCCCAAAATGATAACTTTCAGTGTTAGAAAACACATAAGAAAAAATTGGGAAATAAAACAGTAACACTTTTTTAATTCAAAATAATCTTCCTATTACTTCTCGTCATTGCCTAAAAGAAGGTGACACTCACAGAAGAGCCTACCCATGAAGGGACTTTTCTCAAAAGTCATTGACTTATTCACCCTTAATATAAGAGTTAGCTCACAGTCTTGGAGTGTCTTATCTTGAAATGAATGTAATTGTTTCTCTGTTAGCTTAACATGCCAGATGACTTATGTTTATAAATAATTTCCATCACTAATTCAATATTTTAGCTGTAGGAGGAGTTGAAATCTAATACAGATCAATTGTATAGTGTGTATGCATAGTGCCTAGATTTAAAAAATCTTTTTAAGAAACCAATTCCATCTAGCTTAGTAGGTTCCTAAAACTGATGGTTAAGGAAAGGGAAGTACTGTGAATTACTCTCTTCAATAAGTGTTGGAGTATTGAAGACTTCTCTGACTTCACTAGGAGATTAGCTGGTTTACTTAGCCAGCCAATTCAAATGGCTGAAATGCAGTGAAATGAATAATCCCTTATCTAGGTTTTGTGCTGTTGTGGTGTAGTCTGGCCATAAAATATTAGTTCTTCATACTTTTAGTTTTCTTAGAACACTTCCAGCCTTTACCTAAGAGATAATAGTGAATATAAGTATTCTGATAATGTTGTGCTCCTTATCCACAAGGAAGTAAAAGAGACTTAGTTCTTAATTACTGCAGTGTGAAACAGCCCATGGAATACCTAAAATGTTTATAATACATCAGATGTTCTACAGATCATTCTTGGTGTTTTAGCAGTAATTTTAATAATGTATTGTATTATTCTGTGTGTTTTTCATTCTTATCACTGCACAAGTGTAATCCAAGATAGTAGGACCCTACTTGTCTATAGAATAAGACGCTTGAAATATGTTATATATGGTACACTATTTTTGTTATTCTTACATGTTGAATGAACCTATATTTAGGCTTTCTAAATTCCTATGTGTATCTGTTAAAATATAACTATACACAAAAAGTCTCTGAAAATTTCCTTCCGTCTAGAATAAAAAAATCCCACAGAGATAAACTTTCTCTTGTGTGATGTACAGCATTTACCCTGTCTGTAACGTGAAGTTATCTTCCAGACTTGTATGTCTTACCTTAATTTAGAAAAATGTTTGACAGCGTACAAGACTGCATTTATTTCAGATGTTGTTGAAGGTGAAAAAGGATGACAAAATACGTGTTCCAACTCTATGCTCCAAAGGACTTGGCATGGCCATCCTTAAATTGTAGCACAGAACTTTTATGAATTCTCCCCTAAATCACTATTAATATGATAAAGTTGAAATTCTACAGGATTTTGCAGGCTATATCCAAGAGTCTTGCTTATTCTGACACCTACCCATCATCTGTGATTGTGGAGTTTCACAGTGTAATTTTTCCTCTTTTAATCTCTTTAAATTTGTTTTCTCTAGTCTTGATACCAAACTAAATGGATGGTCTGCCTAGGAAAATACATGTTCACTTCTGTTCCATTGAGTGATTTATTAGATAAAGGAAAATTTAAAAAAAAAAGGCATTTTTTTTAAAAAATGTAATTTGCCTGCCAGTACACTGTGAATTTGATATTCAGTAGCAAAAGATTATTATATTTACAAATGTGACATCATACATTTTCTAAGTTTAAGAAGACTGGAGCACTGATATTTTGAAAAATGGTGGAGGTATACAAGAAAATGGGTTCCAAGGGAGAACAGGAAGGAGAGGCAGTATTTAACATAGCACAGACAGTTAAATTGATGAAGTGGTACACAGTTTGAAAACTGCACCACCAGGTATGGTAAAGCAGCTTTCGTCCCATCTATCAGAAAACAAAGAAAGCATAATTTGGGGTTTTTTTCATCTTCTGAATTGATCTGATTCTTGGAGGCCAAATAGTAATTGGCAGAATTTAATATTATCTAAGAAGACAATAGCCTCTCATTTTTGCTGTTCCACAAGTGCTTCTGGGCTAGGGTTACAGAAGGGGTCAGAGGAAGCAGAGATGATTGCTGTACCTTACTTTCCTTCAGGAAATTCTCAGTAGGTATCTTAGGTCATCCATAAATTATTTATAACTGTTAAGTATTTCTTCCTGAGTCTTTTTGGCTAGTTGTGAGTATCAGGGTCAGCAGTGGATCTGACATTCAAGCTATAGAGCTTTAACAGCCAGTTTCATGCATTTAAAAAAAAAAAAAAGTAACCCCCACACCAACTTCAAAGAGGCCTTCTCTTCACCAGGATTTTAACTAGTTTAGTTGCAATGCAAGTAGTGCATCTTTTCTCCTCACAGGGGAGAAATTCTACTAAGAATGAATGGTTCATGTCCTGTCTCCTCTGTGTTGGCTCTTTGTGATAACTGCAGAGTGACCTTGCCTGCCCCACAAAGCATACAGGTGTCACATGCAATACTCGTGTGTGTGTAATTCTACTTCTCTATGGGTAATAGGTGTGAATCTGGTCATGGTACTTTACTTCTGGGTGCCTGGTTGTTATTGGAATTGAGGGTCTTTCAAACACTTCAAAGAATTAACAGGTTTCCCATAACTACTCGTTATCGGCTTTATCATATCTTTACGATAAAATAGACTAGGTCTGGTTGCAGGCTAAAAGTTTGGGGGTTTTGTGTTGGTGGGTTTTTTTGTGTGTTGTGGTTTTTTTTTTTTTTAAGTTTAGTTGTTGTTTTTGAGGTTTTTTCCAGTCCTGGTTTTATGGATTAGAATATGCCTGTTCTAATTTCTTTCCGCATGCACAATTTTCCAGGGGAGCAGACTATCTGAGGTAATAAAACTACCCTAATAATGTTAGCCATGCTGCCTGCTCTCTCCATTCCTCTGCTAAAGGAACATGCTTTTCAAGTGATGTAGAAGTTTGGAGTGTGGCTCCTTCTGGAGGATGGGTTTGGAGTAAAAAAGATGGAAGGCCAGTTACTGCTGAGGGAAGGAGGAGGAGTAAGGATTTCCAATACCACTATGATGAGCAGTGTTGAGAGTTACTGCTCTCATAATTTAAAAGCCACATACTGCCTCCTGCCTAAATCTCCCATCACAGACTTGCCAGAAGAGCTTTCCCATTTCTCCCCTTCTGAGAAGTGTTGTTTTCAGACCCCACTTTGCCTGTGCGCAAGCGCAGACCTGCACAGGAGATTGTGTGGGAGAATAGGAGAGTAAGCTTCAGAACAAAACATCCCATATACCACAGCTGAGAAAAGAGCTAGAGAGGAAGGAGATTTGCACCTTCACCTTGGTCTCCAAAAAGCCTGACTAGAACATTCTAATGCACAGACTGTGTCTTCTTATTAGTGCTAGCTGAGGGCTGAGTAATCAAGCTTTCTGCGGATGGAGTGGTGAACCTCCAGGAGCCATAGAGTGACATTTAAACCAAGCCAGATCATAACACAACTATAATCACCACTGCCTTCTTAATTCTTCCCCATGAGTCATTTAAGTGTCAGAGTCATACCTTGTGTTAGTGTTGGATGGGAGGAGGCCAGAGGACACATGCTGTGAGCATCTTTGTATTTTTCAGGGGGTAACTACCCAAACTGACGTATCTTGAAATTAAAATTTTCAATCCAGAGTGTTATTAAGAAGTTGTACTTGTATATGATTTGCAGCTGGTTTTTATAAGACAAACATTTATAAAAGAATCAGTTACTTATATAGCACTTGCTAATTAAATATTCCCATAAATCACAGCAAGAAAATGTTTACAGTACACAGGACGGGATAAATTGAAACATGCAATTGAATATTGATCTATGGCCAAATAAAAATCTTTTAAATGTAAAGCCCTCACTTAATTTAGGCGGAATCAAAAATAACATCAATGGGCCTGTTACAATTCTCCTAAGACCCTGTCCGGAAACATAATACAATTTTCATGCTGTCCGGTGATGGATCCAGTTAATGGAATAACCCTATAACCTTTAGTGTTCTTATTCATATTCAGGGGTAATATAAATATCATCTGTCCTTCCCTTGGGCTGTAAAACATTAAGCTAACATCTTTCTTCAAGGCCCAACGTGCTGTGGTTGCTCTATCTGTCTGATTCATTGATTGTTTTTAAATGGCCAGTGTTATTTTTAGGCATAGAAAATATTTTTACTAGACTTGCAATGTATTAGGGACTGAAAATTGCACCTAAACTTGTGAAATTGAATCTGTAGCAGAGATATGTCAGACACAGAGAAAAAAAAATTATATATATTTATTCAAGGAATTTCTAGCAGAGTTGTCACCTCTAGTGTTTTCCTTGTGGGGAATTCTGAATTTGAGTTCAAGTAATCATACTCCTTACTTTCATTTAATGAGCAGTCTATCTTTTCCATAAAGGGCCCTTGTACTGTAATTCCTTCTAAGAGTATATGAGCAGAAGGGCTACTAAACACCTGGAGCCTGTCTAGTAAACAGGATTCAGCTAGGGGTTCTCACTGAAGCCTGTGGTAAACATAAGAGGAAATGAACCCTAGACACTTTTTTTTTTACTATTAAATAGTCCTCATCACTGCATTATCATTCCAAAAATGCCAAGGCAACTATACTCAACTCAGGTTTAACGGAGGTAAGCAGATCTGTCATTCCTTACACACAGCTGCCAGACTGGTTTATGTGTGTAATGCAGCAGGGAGAGACAGGCATAGGAATTGGGCAGAATGATGAGCTTGAGTTAAGCCAAAGGAAAACTCTTAACCATCATACCTTGTTTTGAAAGAAAAGCCAATAAGTCACAGAAGGCATTAATTTCAACAAGGAATTTTAAAATAAGAAGGATGAACTCAAGGAAGAAATGCAGAGAGCAATGAAATGTAAAATATAGAAAATGAAAAGCTGCAGAGGGGGACAGGATACATAATGCACTTGTATGGTGATTAAGATGAAGGAAGTATCAGTCTCATAGTGATGGTAAATCTTCCTTGGTATGTCCTATTTTATATGTGCTTAAAAGGAAGTGCTGATGGTGGATGAAAAGTTACCACTTTTTTTCTTCATTCAGGCTTCTCATACCACCTGGTTGGTAGCTCAAACCAGAAAATTCTAAACATCCCAAGGAAACTGTTACCACTGAAGAGAGAGAAATGAGAGCAAAGTGAGGAAAGAGAAGGGGATAATGCTGCTTGCTGATGAAAAGAGTGGGTTTTGGATACAAGGGTGGCTACATAGTCATTTCTTTTACTAAGATCTGTGAAATTTTGGGAAACTTCCATCTCACTGTAGATAAAATGTTTAGTTTTGTGTATCTTTGAGGATCATTATGTATTAATTTATAAATTTTTCTCATCTCATTCAAAGAATTTTTCTAGAAATCATTCTAAGAAAAGATTCACTTTCTTATTGATTCAGTGGGCTGATTCTTTGTTCTAATTCACAGATAAAAACAGCAACTTTGAAGCAAGGCTCCTCTGTGTTTCTTCTGAAACAAGCCAGTATATAGCAGCCAGACACTCGGGCAGCACTGCAGTGATGAGTGCATTACTAGCTATACAGTGGTCACGGCCTTTTAGCACCATCAGGTTTTAATAGTTGCTGGTGCATGTAGTGTGTAAGATGAAGTGTACAGCTATGGTTCTGTGCACGCCTCAAATGCATGCCTGCTGCCTTTATGCACAGTAAAATAGAGAGGAGAAAGGGAAGGTAATGAACTGGCAAGCTGTCTTCTGGGTGGCTAACAGAGAGAGCACAATCTAAAAGAACAAGTTCAGAATTAGATGCCAGAACAATCTCTGTCTCTGTCGTCAGCTGTGTATTGACAGTCGACCTCATCCTGAAAGTGCTTGTTGAATTCTCTAAAGTATGTGTGGTTGTGCTTAAGCTTCTAAACTGAAGCCAGGAGGATCATTCACAGACTTAAAAAATTAGACTACTTATGAGATTTATGGGATTGAAAACCACGAGCTCATTGCTCTGCAAGACTTTACCATACTTTTTTTTCAGATGTGCCATATAATGTCAACTTGCTGTTGATGTCAGTGAAAATAATCTTTCTGACATCAGACAGTAATAAGTTAACCAGTCTGTGCTAGCTCTAGGGGTAAAGATGGGACCGTTGGGCACATTTACAGTCAGGATTTAATTTGTCTCTCCATAGCCCTCTATAGAATTAAAGGGCTATGAGAATTAATTAACTGATGCCTGTCATATCTTTTGAAGATGAAAAATACTGGCTAAATGCTAATGTGGTCACCATAACAGTCTTTACCTTTGCAAATGATTATTTGAAATCAAAACATGAGAACCATGAACAGCACCATGATAACTGTATTGTATTGGCAGAGAAAATACAACTTATATGGTGACAAGGGTTACTGCAATGTTCTTCAGCATCTCTTCTGAATTCAGTGGCAGCAGGAAAATTTCATAAGCACAGGAATAATGGTCTTTCCCTCTGCATTTCTGACAAAAATATTAGGTGATTGAGACAGGAAGGAAAGGATAGTACTCGGTGTGCGCTGGAGTTTTCTCATAAGGGGCATTTTGGAAGTGAGCCTGGGGGTCCCAAGAAATGACCACAGTCTAGAAAGATTATTCTGTTACATATTATCCTCTTTATTTTAACTTTTCCAGAGAAAAACTGCATTCACCATGACTTATTAGCAGAGTGAGATTCTCAGGGACTGTGGACTGATTTATGAGGCTTCATTCTCTTAGCCTGGCTCTGTTAGTTTTCTCTATGTGCAACTTCAGCTGAGTAACCCAAATAAAGCAGAAAAATATTTAAAGAAAACAAACTGAGGAAAAAATGTGGGAGTCCTCTCCAGCATCAGGATTGTGGAGAAATGGCCTTTACACTTTTTGCTGAAACTTTAAAAATTGTATCCATGATATGGTATCGGGCAAAATTCTGTAAGGAGAGAGATGGACACAACGTACCTGTCTTGGAGTCCTCCTGTTGCTCATTTACGGATGGAATAGTAAGTGAACAGAAAAAGATATCATGTTGAATGCAAAGGAATGCTAAGTCAAAGTTTAAAGTGGTTCTTCAGTCCCTATTAAACTAGAAGACAGAAGCCTGCCTTTGTCATATTCTGAGCAGGGATGGAATTCACATCCATACTTAATTTCCCAACCATTTGTCATTTCACCTATCTTAGACTGAGTAGTGAGTGGAAAGAGATTTCATTTCTTTTAGAACAGTAATTTAAAAATATTTAAGTTGAAAAAAGGGAGGGATTTTGTCATCTTGTAATACTGTGCATCTATGCAAGATTCAGATACAAAGAAATCCTACAGTCAAACTCTGCAGGGCTGTTTGTAGGTGTAGGCTAAGCTAGCAGTTGACTGGGATGATAAAAATGTTGGACACTGATTCTAGGCCATGGCTGCACTACCCAGTTTGCTTATGCTAGAGTTGCAGAAAGCCATTATTACCCTCCCTGCTGTGAGAGAGAAGAGGAGGGATGGGGCAGTCACATGGTCATTCCAGCTAGGGCTCTCTCTGGCCTCTGCAGCTTCATGGACCCAGAACTGACTCCATAAGATTCTTTGTGCTGAGTAACTTCCTTTTTACTGTGACTCTACTACTTTTATTTTTTTAAGTAGATGATGTAGAAATCAGTTTTGCCTGAACTGGTGAAAATTCTTGAACCAGGTCTGAAAACACCTATTTCTTCCTATTGCCTTCCAAACTAATGAAGACTGTGAAGCCAAGATTAATTCATGTCCTTGGTTTAATTTCCAAACAATATATGCTAGTGTTATGTTTGTATATTAGACTTTAATCCCAGTAAGATCCTGGTAGGAGGAAAAGAAAAGAAAGAAAATCGGCTATTACAGTGTGTCTAGCTAAAGTACATAATTTTTGGTTAAATGTTACCTTCCTGTCTTCATTGACTCTGTATTTCTCTTCCTGTCTAGACTGGCAAGGACTTGACTTTCAAAAAACAGAGGGTACAAATGAAGCACTATTAGAAAATAATGTTTGGAGGAAATGTATTTCCACAGTCTTCTAACTTTTAAAAATAAATTATGGATCTTTTATGAATTTATTAACTGCATCATAAACAAACACCACCACCCCCCCGCCAATAAAAATAAGGCCTGTTGTTTCAGTAGAGCATGTAGTGCCTTTTAAAATGCATTTGTCGTACTGACATAGTATTTATAATTTATTGTGTGTTTATATTTATTCAGTGTTATTTTTGAGGCTCTGAAATACAGAATCCATGAAAGACTATTCTTAAGAAATCTACTCTTTTGATGTTTTATTAGTTCCTCATATTGTATGTACTGTTTCTTTTTGATGGATTTAGTGAAAGATTAGAACAAGTTCATCTGTTTATCCAAAATGAGCTTCATGGCCATGTTGTAAAGATTTACTTCACAGGAGCTGTATTAATTACAGAAATTCTATCGAAACACCACTGATTATTAGACCTGAAATTGATTTCATGTGTGAAGTTGAAAGAAATCATTTGTATTGTTTACATTAGAGATTTTCAGGCATGACTTATTTTTTTAAGGAATGCTACTAAATTATAATTCTAAGTTCAGATAAAATATGCACTTAGTTTCAGATGCTTTCTATTCAAATGTTAGACAGATCTTTCATTTTCTGATTTTTTATTATTGCTGTTATTATTCTGTTGAAATACCATTAGTTTCTTCTGTTCTTAAGTATACAAATTGTAGCTTTTTTAATGATAGTTGTTGTTAACTGTTATAGAGTGAAATCATTAACATAATGCTGTTCAATTTTCTTAAACCTACAAAGGCTACAGCATGCATTTCTGTCCTACGTTCACTCTTGTGGCTATGCTCTAGAATATAATTTGAGTAGCTATATTTAAAGTAATAATCTTGCATCCTGGTTGCACAGGCAGACAGTGGGATGATCAAAAGAAAGTTTTGTATTGTTTCAGGCAGGTCTGGTTCCCTGTTTTGATTTCCATGTGGCCATCTTTGCTTACAGTATTATGGCTAGCTAATTTAAATGTAGCTTCGGGATGCTGCTCTGTCATAGGAGGCAACTAAGGGAAGTCTGGGTTTTCAATATGGTTCTTTTTCAAGAGAAGTGGAGGTTCAGAAGTTCCCTGAAAATTGTTTTTATGTACTGAAAAAAAGAATGTAGAACATCTGAAACTCCACAAAAACCACTTCTAACTATCTCAAATCTTACACAAAATGAAGAAAGTATATGAATTCTTGTACCAGTGCAGGCACAGCAGGGCTCATGTCTACACTGAAGAACGGTAATCCTTCTTTGCCACTCATCACATCTTCCTTCGTAGATAAACATTTAATGGAAAATGAGTTTGCAGTTGCATGATTATGAGGCCATAGCTGTAATATCTCAGAGCTATCACAGGATCATGAAACAGCCCAGGCTGGAAGGGCCCTTCAAAGATCATCTGGTCTAACCTTCCAAGGGAAGGAGAACATAGATGACATTATATAGCACACTATCCCATTGCATCTTGAAAACTTCCAGTAATGGGGCATCTATTATGTCCCTGGGGGAGGTTATTCCAGGGAAAGATTGTTCTTACTGTAAAAAATTTCTTTCTTATGTTAAGATAAACTTGTACCTGTTGCCCTTGTCTTCTTCATGTGGCTCCTTGTGAGGCGAGAGCCTCTGTCCTCTTGTACTGGAATACTGTGATAAGGTCCCTTCGAGCATTCTCTCCTTCAGGAAGAAAAGGCCTAACTCTTTCAGTCTTTCCTCACAGGACAGGTTCTCTAGCCCATAGATTATCAGGTCTGACGACCAGACCCTTTTGCTCAGGTATAATACCATGTCCCTTCATATCATGGTGATACATCAGGTTAGGCTATAGGTCTGTCCTTTCAAGTGCAGGAGGGTACCAGATAAGTGTCCAGATATGTTTATCAAATTATTTTCCTCCATCTCCTCTGTTCCATCTTTGTATTATTTGTGTATCACATTTAATGTTTGTACATGTGGGTTTGAGGTATTCTCCAATTTTTTTTAAGTCTCTCTTAGCAGCCTTTTGTCTACTGCAGAGCTATGGGTGCCGTCTTAGAAATATTTTATGTTTGTGTTCCAGCTAGGGTTATAAATGGTTGATCTGTTGACCTCCATCAGAAAGGACTTTTTTACTGTCCTGGTGACCAAGCACTGGAACAGGTTGCCAAGAGAAGCTGTGGAGTTTCCATCCTTGGAGATTTCCAAAAGCTATCAGGACATGGTTCTGGGCAAGTGGCTCGGGATGTCCCTGCTTGGGTTGGATCAGAACACCTCCAGAGGTCCCTTCCAGCCTTGACCCTTTTATGACTCTGAAACTCTGTGACACAGTTGTGAGAAGATTCAGATTAAAATACAAGCACCACATCCTAATGTAACACCAGGGAAAATATAGTCAGCTGCCCAAAACTTTAGGTGGTTGTAAATTCTTTTGTGAGTGATTTTTACACCTTTTCAGTCACTGCTCTACACACAATTGATAGAATTGCTTTTGATCTCTAATATTCAGTATTCACTTAAGAGAAGAAAGGAACATCTTCATAACAATACATTCTGTTGAAAGCTGAGGAGGGAGAAAACAGCAGTAAATACTGTTCTGTGGTAATACAAATTGATGCATTTCAGTCACCATGTCTGGAGTTTAAGCAGAAAAGCAGATACTTGTACCATACTTCATATCAAGAAGATGTTCTTATAGCAGAATCTACAGCAATGTCAGGTGTACTGTGGACAGAGGCACGGCTCAGCTGCATGAGCACTGCTTCCCAGGCCTGGGAAGAACTCATCACAGGGTGAAATGTTTATGAAAGTATAATATGAAGAATAAGTTATTCTTCCCTTTAGCCAAATGAGTAAATTTGCCGTGGTAGGTGTTACTGAAACAATATATAAAAGAATAGGATAAGGGGCAATAACTTTAAACTGGAAGAAGGTAGATTTAGATTAGATATCAGGAAGAAGTTCTTCACAGAGAGGGTGGGGAGGTACTGGAACAGGTTGCCCAGAGAAGCTGTGGATGCCCCATCCCTGGAAGTGTTCAAGGCCAGGCTGGATGAGGCTTTGAGCAACCTGGTCTAGTGGAAGGTGCCCCTGTCCATGGCAGGAGGGTTGGAACTGGATGATCATTAAGGTCCAGTTCAACAAAAAACATTCCATGATTCTGTGAATGGTAAGTGGCACGTGTGAATAAAGTATTCTTTTGAAATAGGTATTCACTGGTAGCATGTTCAGTAAAAATTTGCACGAAATGCTATACCAAGCATTCAAACTTAATTGCTTTTCAGTCTCATCTAAGGTTTCAAACCTATTGTCAATAGTATTTATATAGATAAATGGAAATGGGGATGTAATAAATGTTGTATCATTGAAACCACAGCACAAAAGCATGATTTCGAACGTCTGACTATACTGCTTTTTTCAGTCATTTGCCAGCCTGTACAAGGTTAGCTCACTCATTTTGACTGTATATCTGTCATTTTATCCAAACTGAAAGACCATCATGTATGACTTTTCATTTTGTGAATGAAGTTCATCATCGTGGTAGTACGTGATAATGATTTTGTGTTAATTGTTATTATTTATGTTATTAAAGGATATCTCCTGCCTAGCAAGCAAGAAGACTCCATAAGCCTTTAGGCATTTCACAAACTTTAAAATAGATGAAAGCTGAACATGTTATACATTAATATCACTTACCGTAAGCAATAGCTATCTTATGTATTGATGTATGTATGCAGGTAAATCTATTTCTAAGCATGAATGAAACTTGCATCCAGAATCCAAATCTGAGGACAAATATCGCCTTTCCATTATCTCAAGTTTAGTTAAGAGGTATATTGATGAGATTAATATTATCAGATGTTTCCTGAATTACCATTTATTTTGGAGGGATTATGAACAGAGAAGCAAATTAAAGAAATATAATCTGACAAAGTCTACCAAGGATGGTATTTTGTATGAACAGAAGTAGTGTGTCATAGGAAACTTTGATAAAGTTATGACCAAAAGATGTGTTGTATGTGTGACACTTATCTAAATATGACAAGTGAGAGCTGTACAAATAACTGATTTTCTGATTTTTATTGTTTTCTCAACACTGGAAAAATATGAATATGAAGAAACCTAGATAGTATAAAGAAGTCAAGATTCAAATTGAAATTTCAAACAACTATATGTCAAATAAAATGTCTTTTTACTTAAATCCACATAAGTTTTATAGAGTTCATATATTCTTTGTAAAACGTACAAAATTTTTTTTTTTTTAATTTAAAAAAGAGCTTATTTAGAAAAGGCTTTTCATTACTATCTGAGTTGATTTTTTTTTCAATGAGGAAGCCTACTAAGAATAACTAGAATAGTGACAAATTTTGGTGTGGTTGAATCTGACTTTTTTTTTAAAAAGCAATAGTACCAGATTCACCTATTAAAAATAAAGAATGAAGATTAAGTGTGGTGGTATATTTACATGTGGTGGTATTTTAGAGTAAAGCCATTACAAATGTCACAGTAATTATTAGTATTATGGAGCTGCTGAAAAGCAAGTACTGCAGTCATAACCACAGGACTATCTGCTGTTCTGTTTCAGAATGTGGGTTTAACACAGTGCCGTCGTGCAGTGCGAGAAGGTGCAGTTTGTAACACAGATCTGTGTCATGTCCCCGAATAACTGCAGTGATACTCCTACCTTTGAACTGATCAAATTAGCTGGCAAGTTATCTCCAATTTAATTTCCTTAGTTACTGTTTCATGATGTCCAGGTGGTTACAGAGCATATCCTGAATACTGTCGGTGTTTGGACTTGTCAGGGAGATCGGTGACTGCTTCACTGTACACGTCTGAGGCACTGCAGCCAGGATGATAGAGAGATATGCGTGTAGGAGAATGCACTAAACATGCTGTTTAAATGCAGTTTTTTCCAATAGCTCAACACTTTGCTTCTATGCCAGTGTATTCATGCACGTCTACTCAGATAGATTTTGACAAAGATGAACAAGTTTCTGAGCTGTTAGATCACAGCGCAGAAGTGGTCAGGAAATAATAATCCCTATTATGTCATGCAGTGCTGTATTAATGCGGGATATATAACTCCAGAACTTTATTATTTGATATGAAATGCTTCAGGTATGAAGGGGAGTGCTTCTGTGTGCTTTGTATAGGCATAATATTTGTCACTTCAATATTTGTTTCAGTTGATTATTGTGCTATTACTTTAACTATACTTGATTTTATTAAATCTCATTGTAACCAAAATTAATTGAGAGAAGCAATTACTTGTGTTTCTCCTTGATAGCGGCATTACATCTGCTTCTTAAAATTTGTATTCTGTACTTATAACCACAGTGTTGTCTGAAACTATGGTAGTGTTTTTTCCTTGCAAACGATTAGCTCCTTGCACTTCTGCCTCTGGAAATATTTCTGGTCACACTACTATATGGTTGTGCACTCTTCTTGCCTTAAAGAGAGATGTAGCCATAGTTGTGGACAGTCTTCAGTGTTAGGATTTGTGGACTAAGACATATAAGTGCTTCCATTTACCAAACTAACTTTGCTTTATTGGAATTTGAACAAGGGCTGATGAACTGTTCTGTTACAGCTGCTTTTCTCTAGGTAGTCGTTGGTTCGTTACAGCCTACACACTTCCCACTGTGAAATGTAGGCCAAGAGTGGGGATCAAAACAGTAATTTTCTTCTCTTTTTTTTTTTCCTCCCAGTACAGAAACAGTTGCTTATTAGTGACATCCAGAGTTTTTAAGATGCTGTATACCTTTGCAGTTCTTCAAGTGAAAATGATTTCAATTTTCAAAGACCTCCCATACCAGTCATTTACAGGAAGGTCCAATGTGCCAGAGCACTTCTAAAAGTAGTGAGACTAAGTTAAAACTGGGCATGAAGCAATCATATGATTCACTGTAATAGTGCATATCAGCAGTTTAAAAACTACCCAAGGATTTGGGTAGTTGGGGAAGCAGACAAGGGATGGAGTCTCATCAGAGTCCTCTCAACATATTTTTAAATTTTAAACCTTTTATATAATTCTGTAAGTAGTCATTTTTGTTTGGCTGATCAAATTTAGATTCCCACAATATCATTAGTGCTATTTTTTTTTATTTTCAAGAGCCCCTTCTGTTTCTTCCTGACGTCAGTCCTTAATCCAGATATAACGTAATGAGAGATATTTACAACTTTTTTTAGACATTCTTAAGATGTACTGGTAGCTTATTGTGGTTAATATTGTGATTCATACTAAGTGTTCAAGAAGTAGAAAAAAGTCTTATTAACGCATGCATTTGCATAATGCTATGGGATATGTACTGACCTCTGTTGGTTGCTGACATATATTTGGACATGGGAGGATTAATAATGCAACTCCCTCTGCTCCATTGACATCTCTGATCTGCATCTCAGAGGAGGCTACTTTTTCTGTAATAAGCAGGATTATTCATAACCCAGTTATACAGAACAGCCGTATATTCTCACCATGAACTGCAGGTTATTGGCCAACTATACAATCCAGGAATTTGAAATAAAATATTAATATAGTATGCTATTTGTTCGTGTCACCTTAAGTGAACAGGTTCAATTGCTGCATCATAAATTCTGATTTTTAATAGATTATTGCACATCACAGCAAACGGACTGTTGTCATGCAGGATGCTGTCATGTTGTCAATAATTTCCTTTTTTCCTGATTAATAGGCTCCAAGTTTCAAAGCGTGATATTTTAGAGATTGGCTTTCTTTTACACTTTTATGTCCTGTAGTGTGAAAACTTGACATTTCAGAGGAACTTGAGTCTTCTGAAGTCGCTACCACCTATTCCTCACTGAAAACATCCTAAGACTGAACAGAATATTATATGTGGTGTATAGGTAATAAATATATAATACGTATTCACAATGGAATGTCATATTATTAATTTAATCATACACATATTCAAATCATGCTAATGTAGTGGAGTGCTGCTGAGCAATAGTCTGTGGAGTGTCAAAAGACCAGTTTCTTTAATGACCCTTGTTGTCATATTGCAGTGTGTTCAAGAATCTAGAGCATAAGTACAGAACATAAAGACTCAAGAGTTCAGAGATGAAGTAAACAGATAGTTCATGTGGATATATGAACAATTCCTCATACTCCAGTGGAAGAGCCCAAGAATTGATAATGGTCTCTTGGGTTGTGGAGTTACTACATTGATGTTTCATCAGTCACAAACAGAGCAGCTACAGTGTGTGACCCAGGTACTGTTACCTATGCGATACTGTAAGTACAGATAATTCTTGCAGGCACTAAAACATAGGGGTGAACTAAGGAGGTGAGGTGTCAGTATAGATATTCTTGTACATCAGATGACTTTTTTTGACATACTGCTTAATCATTTTGAAGAATTATAATCTTGTATTCTTCAGTGGTGGTTTCTTCTCAATTATTACATTATCTGTGATTTGCATAGCAATATGCTGCAGCTTTACTGGGTTTTTTATCTCTACTCTGAGGTGTAAAATTACGCCTTGTGCAGTTATGGTCATGAAAGACTCCTTAGCGCTTTTAAGAGAAGAAAAGGGTTAACTGGCTCAAGAGTGTATCGCTCAGCTAGTCACAGCCTAGGCAGGGTAATTCATGGTATTTTTGCTGTCTAAAATGAAAAAAGTATGGAGAGATTCTCTGTCCCAATAATCCCATAAAAATGCATGGTTGTGTCTGTTACAAACACCATGTTTTCCCCAAATATAGCTAATTTGGTGATCAGTGAGAAAACTCTCTGTCCTTGTAAGCTATTCATAAGAATCTCATATGCTGTGATGACAGTGCAATTTAAGTTATAAAATAGTATGTTCTTTTTAATGGATACAAACAGATTGAAAGGAACTGTTTTGGAATATCCTTGTAACTCTGATTTGGTAATCTGAATCAAAAATTGACATTGTTATTCGGAAGGTAAAGCATTGCTCTAGGATTTGATGTACTGGTGATGAGGATAGAGAGGAGGGTTGATATTCAGTGGGTTGTATTGAAACATATTGAAAGTATTTCTGAGTTAGAGTTTATTAAAAGATTAACCCTAATTTTTTTTTTTTTTTTTTTTTTAATAAGCATTGTTCGAAACATATTTGAGCCTCCACTTTCTGCACATAGATCCTGCACTGGTAAAAGGCAGCTGTGACAAAATGTGGATTTCCCCATCATATTTTGATGTTTATTGGCTGAAGGGATTAGGATTTTTAATTATCTGTTGGAAACAGAAGTGTTAGCATCAGATCAGCATGCTGACTCTTACAAATATTTTGTTTTCCATGGTACATAAATTTGGCTTCAAGAGCAAGTCAGCGGTGGCATCAGTATGGTTTGGACTGTGTTAAAACAATAAAGAAATTTGCTCCCAAATTGGAACTGTGTTATGAACTCCTGCATTTGTGACCACTTCTATAGGATCGATTGGTTTCTTTGTACATTCCTCGGGGTCTGCCTGTTCTTGGAGGGTGGGAGTTCCTCTCTGAGAATTTTGTCTGTGTTGCTCTTTTCTCTGTTATTTTAGTACTTTAAAATTGTTTTATCGTGTCAGGGGCTCTAGATCTAGAAACATACCATGAGTTCCCTTAAGGGAAGTGTTTTTTGAAGGTTGTTTTTTCCCTCTATTTTCCTTGAAAAGGGACCTAAAAGGTTTTAGGTGTAAAGAGCTAGCAAATCATATAGCTAGATCATCAATCTACCTCATCCTGTAATTCCAGAGGGATATAATGAAACCTCAGTTACTGTCCTGTGAACTGCGACATCTGTAGTTGCAGGCACATGGTTGTTTCTTCGCTTGTTAAAAAAAACAGGTATTTAGCAAGTAGTAGCCTTTTCATGTCATTAATCCTGCCTTGTGCAGACTGACTAGTGCTGGGGAATATACTGCCAGTAGACAAGTCTGGGCATAATTCCCAGCAGTAAAACTGGCATTTGGCCTGCAGGAGTAGATTACTATGGATTGTTTCCCAGGAGCAGCTTTATGAATTATGTCATTTGGCATCTGATCCGAATCTTTGGGAATACCCTCTTCATGACTTTCAAAATTCATTCTGGATATTTACTCTGGACTTAACTTTGAGCAGAGTGCTTATAAGTCACCCCAAATCATTCCATGTCAGATCCATTTACCGTAGGTGCCAACTCATGCAAAACTATCAATCCATGAAGGAAGAGTTGGGACCTGGTGATGGAGTGTTTTGGCCTTGGAGTTGAGAAAGGAAGCATACTAGTTAACACTTGAAGAATTCTTCCTCATTGTCCTCATCATTCATCTGAAATGAGTCTCTGCCTACACTATATTATAATATCAATTACACGTTTGTGCTTAGAATTTCTAATTGAAGCCCTTTTTTTTTTTTTCTCTTTTCTTCTCTGTTAAGACCTGTGTTTTGAATTTGTTGAATGTTTTTAGGGAAATGAATCATTATATTTTCAGGTATGTGAGAATTTTGTCAGACTTAAGCTGTGATTTAGAGAAACATTTGAGCTGCCCCATCATTCAGCCAAACCTTTAAGCACATGTCTGAATATCATTAAGCTAAGAATACATTAAGGTTACGGATTTTTTTCAAGATCTTAGGTGAATTAATATTTTAATTTTTAAAGTACAGGCTTGATTTCTGGTAGGGGAGATCAGTTATTAATAGTAACAATAATAGTATATTGTTTTGGAAACCCAAAGCTATAGTGGTTTGATTGAGCTAATAGTTTCTAAACAGAAGAAAAGAGTTTCTACCTCACTCTGGGCATCTCTAACAGATAGTACAAATAAAAGCAGGAGGAAAAGTAGATTCTCTGTACTGCACTATTGGGAAACTGCCTTTCAAAGAATTTTAGCAACATGTACAAATGACAAAGGAAGCATACATAGCAATAAAAACGACCTTTCTTCTTCAGGCTTCAGCCCCCAATCACCAATTTTTCCATTCACTGCTATTGTGTCCCTAAAAACCAGTATGTCCCTCTTTTTTTTTTTAATTAATAGTCAGCCACAAGATACAAGACGGTTTTATAAAGAAGAGGCTAGTCTTTGACATCCTTTGTCAGCTTTCCTGTAATTGGAAAATCTGGAATAGCTCTGCTCACGGGAGCTAAATGTTAAAATCCAAATTCAGTCTTTAGCCTATTAAAACACATCTCATTCTCTGTTCTCACAGGAAGCATTGTCAGAATTGGCTCCCTAGGTGTCTGGGTAAATGGAGGGAAGGTACAGCTGGCATCTGTCCCGCTCTTCACACTGATGTTTGTGTTTGTCTGTCTGACTGAATGCCACCTGCTGCAAGGGCAAGAGGGTGGGGTCACCCGTTTCTGAACAATGCCTTTCTGCCAGCAGAAGGTTATTCAATTAGGCAATCATGCCTGATTAGTGCTAGATGCGATGATGTCAGCCACCTGCACTCTCTTGCCCTCACTTTCCACTTCCTGGGGACAACAGCCTTTTCTGTCCCTGGGGAGGAGGTGGAGATGTTCAATTTGTTCGCTTTTTACATTAGTTCCTGATTACGGTTCTTGAAGTCTGACATTGGTTTCACTTCCCGACTGGGGCTGTATTCAGTACAGACACTTTGTAAAAGTCCGAATAAGCATTCGATAATATATTAATGTTTTAGCACGTTGCTCTGCTCTAGTGGGATGAATTTTCTTTTGCTTGCCTCAACACGGGGTTGAATTCCATGTGCTTTAAGGAATTACACTAGGATCACCGAGGGGGAGAGTCAGAATTCTTAAGTGCAATGGCAGTGTGAGACTCACCCTGCAATTCTGTATGCATGTATAGGGTTTGGGGTTTTTTTAAAGATTTGTTTGTATGGTTGATTTTACTAGAGTTACTTCAGTTTGTAGTAATTAGAAGCAGTGTTCAACGCTGTGGTTACTCTAGCTTCACAAGCAGATACTTTTTGTAGAAGAGTGTTCTCTTTGTTTTTTAACTAACGGCACATGTGGCCTTGTAGCTTTTCAGGGTGTCCCTGCACTCTACACATTGGATGTCATTCCATGGAAAAAAGAAGAAATAGAAAAAAAAAAAAAAGGCAAAATAAAAGGGATCCAAACATCATCTGTTTCTTATAAACAAATGGCTATATTCCTTTGTACCCTTTCTTAAAACTTCCTAAATTCATCGATAGTATGTCAAGCAACCATACTCTCCAAAGTTATTTTAATATAAGTATAATGACAACTCATATCTATACCAGATAAAAATTTCCTGAAATATATAATATTTATAGTATCTTTAAATCTTTACATGAGCCTAGAAAATTGTCCTCTAAGCATGGTTATCAGATCAAAATTGAGTTTCATTCAACTCTCCTATGTCCCTGGGACCTTATTCAACCCATGTGCCATAGTGTTGAATTACATTTGTTTTAAGTGCACTGAAGGCAAAATTGAGTCTCTCAGATCTTATTTTAGGTGAAAGGCATGACTCAAATTATTTTCCTACTCTGATAGTACTTAACTTATTATTTATTTAGTTTTCTCATTATATAGTCTTCTATTCTCTCAAATACTTCATTTATTTAGGCTCTGTCGTAACTGGAACAGTGTTCGCTCATACTGTTAAACAAACATTGTTAATGTTTTGCTGGTTTTAAAAAACAGATTTTACAGTAGAAACACGCGTTTTACCAACCTGAATTAGAGCAGTGTTCACTGCTTTCAGATAAACTTGCTACCTTTGCTGTCTCCAAAGTATTTAATGATCTTACCCCAAATGACTATTTAAACAGTTTGGAAAACAATACCCTTTTTTCTGAAATAATCGGAAATGTAGTTCTAGAAAGAAAGAGGTCATTTAAATTTTCTCCCTCCCCTTGCAAAGGAGAGGAAGTTCACAAGATTTCAGTTCCCTCATTGTCTTTACAGTATTCAGCAAGTATGTCCTTAATATATTTAATTAATGATTAATGATTAATTGTAAAATTGATTAGTTTTTCAAGCCTTTCAATAGTCAGTACAATTTTTACATTGAGTCTGCAACTTCTTCTTGGAATACAATAAAAAGAGAGATCATAGGGATTTGTTATTTGTGAATATGTGATGACAAAATTCCAGGACAGTGTCCCCACTAGTGGCGTATGTTGTCTCTTATTCAGAACCATACTGTAGCTTAGTGTTTTGGAATAAAATAGCCTGTTGAAAAATTAATGTGTAATTGCTGCAGCATTTGGGATTCTTATATTAAAAAGTATCTACCAGCATAGAAGCAAAGGCAAAACTCAGTTCGTCTTAACTTAGCGTTTTTGATGTCCTATAGCTCTCTATTTTCTTTTATGTTTTATGTAAGATTGCAGAAGGATAATTTCAAAATATTAAAATAGCATCAAAATGATAAGAACAAAAAGTCAGAAATTTTCTTAGCAATACTTTAAAAGAATTAATTTGAAATTAAATACAGAAGTCTTAAAAGAATGTTCTTGAATTCAAGGTGAAGTTTCTTGGATAGTTCTCCTTGGTTTCACATATTTTAGAAAAAAACTTCTAAACTTCCGTAAATAGTTTCCCAGTGATATTTGATACGTAGTCTGTCTGCATGCTTACCAGAAAAATAATAATGCTGCTTCTAACATTGTTATATCCAGTGTACTTAACAAACATGACAAACACATTTTTCATATAAGTTAATTGATGCAGAAAAGATCCTATTCAAACAGGTTATTCAATAAGCCAATTACAGACTACAGGAATTAATATCTCTACACTGGAGAAGAAGAGGGGACATTACAAAATGTTCCTAACTCGATTTAAAACTTGTTTTGGCTCTCTGGGCATGCCAAAGTTAAATACATTTTGCTGCCATTACATACAATTGTAATAAATGCCAAATGAAAATATACAGAAAGCAAAGCACAACCATTTCTCCAAGCAAAAAAAAGCTGTCCTGAAACTGCTTGGACAAATGAAAAGACAGGAGATGAGAGAAATGAATATAAAGGCTCAAAAGCTAAATATCAGTGAATTCCCATGAGTACAAATACGTTCACCTATTTCATCATTCCAGACTGCCACACACATACCTTTCCACTGTTGACTTTTGTAGCTTTTTCTGCCAGTCTTCCAGAATATCATAAGATCAGCAGTTCTGCTAAATTGTTTCAGCAATTGTTGAAATGCTTGAATACACTGCTGTGCTTCAGTACACTGCTGCATAAAGAGAAAAAATGCAAGGAATTGGCTGAAAAGCAGGAAAAAGAAAAATGAAATTAGAAGGAGAGACAGAAGGGAAAAACTGTAAAGGTAGTGCTGATAGGAAAGACCTAGAAGTTGGTAAAATGATGAAATCCACAATCAAGGTTAGAACCTCTAATGTGATACAGAAGTTTGTGGGGTTCTTTTCCTCTCTTGGTCATGGTTTTCATCATGATACAGTAGCTTTACAATTCACCAAACCGACAGAAGCCAAGATCGGTGATTCAGCCACCTTACCAGCCAGTATTGTTCAGGTTTTTGATCTGTGATGAGGGGAAATGTGTTGTTTCTACTGGATTAGGTTCACTGATCTTTCTTTAACCCAGTGAGATTAGTTTCCAAGCGAGTCTTAAAAGAGGGAATGAAATAAAGGTTTTAAAAAAAAGGAAAAAGGGAGTCTCTACAGCAAAAAAACCCCTTGAAACCATATGATATCACAAGAATTTTGTCTCAAAAATTATGAATGTAAAAAGAGATTAGGGAAAAGAGAATTTTAGTGTCATATAAAAAGTGAAGTTCCATAAGAAACTTAATTCTGGATGGGTAAATGGAACTGGTGCGCTTTGTGTCTGGTGACCTGACACCATAATAATGTTTCTAACGTGACACAGAAGTGATTTTTACTTCTTAAATGGTATTGTAGAAGGTTGCACTGTCTTAAGGTGCTTAAGATGCCTTTTCATTCTCAGTCTGATGCACAAATTTCTCTGAAGTCATGCAGTTACTGGCAAGTGATCCCATTGAAATCCCAATACTAGAAATTAATAATATGGGTCAACTCTGTATTCAAGACAAGAATTTTCTCAGTTGAAATAAAGATAAGGAACTGTGTTAGCCTTGCTGTCAGTGGCAATTGCTGAATTAGGTCAAGGATATTATTAAACCCATTGCAGTAGTACAAGGGCTCAACTTCCCAGCACTTACGGAATATTTATACTTATCAGTTTAGAAAAGGAGAAAAATATTTTTGGAACAGGCGTTTATTTGATATTTACATTTGTACAACTTAATGTTGCATGTTGACAGAAGTAAACTAGACTGATTATAAATATCTGCTTGTAGTTTTTTAAAGGTGTTCAAGATAAGTGAGTCTTCATGGAGATCCTAATAGGCCTGCTGTGCACACAGAGACTGCGAGTACAGCCTGAAGGGTGAGCCCGTCTACAGTTTCCTGAGCATAGTGTCCAGCAAGCCCAGAGGCTTTCAGCCAGGTAGCACACTGACGCTGAAGGGTGGACTGGCCACGGATGGGTGATTGGAACAGAGGTGGCGGAGCATTTTGTACTTCAGCTTCCTTTGGAAAATTACACCTTCACAGTAGGACAGACATAAAATATGGGTCATGTCTGTAATTCATATAAGCCAGGGTGCATCAGTGGAGATATTCTATAATGGCATTAGCCTTCAAAAGGACATGTCAGCTGTAGAGATCAGAAAGCCCTCTATTATCCGTGTGAGTATATATATGTATATATATTTACATGGAAAATCAGTAATATGCAATTCAGGTTGAAGGTTAAGTTTGTTCCTAATGAAAAGCCATAGAAGTCTCAATGCTGCCACAGATAAGTATATGGCGAACAGTGTTTCGCTTTAAACATGCAAATCTCTGTTTTGATTTACACTTGCAGCTCTCAAAATGGCAGAATCAATTTGTTTGTAAATTGGTAAAGCAAATTTGTTGTGGGCTATGACCTTATATGCTGAGCTTTATCCCAGAAGTATTTTTTCTTTACATTTTAATTATAAATCTCAGAAAAGCAGTTTTTATTGCAGAAGTATTGACATAGCTTTAACTGTAATGGTGTGGCTATAATTTTGTTAAACAGTAGTTGTGTGTATTGCTAGCTGTTAACTAATATTTCTCAAATAGTAGATGTTGAACCAAGAAGCCAAATAAAAAACTGCAGTGTGAAAAAGAAAATAATAAGGCAAAAAACTACTGTAGGAATGACCCAGGATAAAAATTATTTGGAGAGCAGAATGTTAAGAGTATATGTGGAGATAACCATACATGGACATTTATAGGGTATGTTTTGTATTTACTGTGTATTTCAAGACTCAGTTTTGTTAAGAGAATACAGCAGCACTCTAATTTTTTAATATATAAGATTATAGAAGGCAGTAAAACAACTATTGTCGCTAACTGCCCACATGACAGAATTTGAGTGCAATTTTATTATGTACTACACTACACTTTATCTGTGCTTAGAAAAAACCTGCTCTGCCTTTTTTGGAGGAAACCTGGGAAGTGCTGGTTATCCCTTGTAGCATAAAGATACAAAGATATTTATCCTGAATTGTTTGCTTAAGACAAATACTTGTTTTCACCTGTGGCACACTCTCTTAAGATTCACCAATTTTATTGGATGTCGTTTAGTTCAGATTTAAGGACACTGAGAATTGCTGAGATTTGTGTTGCATTCATGTTTTCATTCAGTAACTTTCTATCCTTTTAAACTTAATTAAAAAGTTTAGGCTAAAGTTCCTAGCAAGTGCACATAATTACTTTCTGAAGATATATCTTTGTGGTAAGCAGATAAATTCTCCAGAAACATTTATAAGATCTTATAGTAAGTCAGTAAGATCTTATCCTGACATAAAAAGAACCCAATTAAATTATATCTTATTTCAGTGGGCCTACATTTTAACTGAAATACGAAAGGGTGAGATTCTTTAAAAACCTAGGTAAGAAACAAGCATGTGCATTGAGATGGTTCCTTTTATTAATGTAAAATCTGTAAGTTGTAAGCATTTGAAGCTCATGATTTATTGAGTGATATTTGTTACTTGAGAATAGAAGGGCAACATTTTAGGGGCACGTTTTCTATCACTGGAAATCTAAGACTAAATAAAGTAAAATACTTTGTGATTTTTCACCTCTTCAAAACTACTCGAATATTATGAAGGATAAGGGACAAGCAGCAGGTGTGGCTGTGGTGACTGCTTTCTGTATTATCCACACCCTTATTTAATATGTAATCACAGACTTGTCTTGAGGACAGGCTCCATCTTTTTCCAGAAATACAGTCATCAGTATGAAAATATGGTAAAACTGGTTTGTGCAGGTTCAGGGTTTTTTTTATAAACCGTCTTTATCTTAAGCGGGTTAGCTTTTATATCTAAATCTAGTCTTTGGCATCTCTGTACACTTGAAGTCTGTGGACTTCTGCGGGAGTACATAAACAAGAAGCATACTGAGTGAACTGTTCTAGCCACAACCACTAACATTTACAAGAGGCCCTCTTACTTGCTGGTATTCCCTGTATCTGCATTTTCTTGACGGCAGTCAGGAGTGAAATTGGAGGGTTTGCCATGGCGAGAATCTCTCGATTTAGATGTCTGCACATGCTTCAGCAAATTCTGCCCTCTTTAGCCTTTAGACCATATCAAATTCTACTCTAACTAACATCTTACCCTTTTTTTTGCGGTGTCTCATAGAATTCAACAGAACTGTTTTCATAGCCTGCCTGACACCTTTTCATCACCACATCTTTCTCTTTAATCATTTCCTTTATTTTTTTCTCTGTTTCGATGATCATCTGGCCTTGCTACTGACCTTGCACAGCAGAACACAAGGGTAGTTCTTGAGCTTATCCTATCCTTAGTGACCACTAAATGTTAAAAAGAGGACTGCTCTTACTAACACTCCGCGTCGATAACAGAGCAAGCTAACAAATCTTTTAAATCACAGCTTTAAGGTTCCATTGGTCTGGGAAGTGAGCATCCTACAATATTTAAGTACAGTCTTATACCATCATCAGCTCCATTGGATTCTCCGCTTGAGGCAGTTTGATGTGTTGTGTCAGCTCAGCAGCATATTGTTTGACTTGCTCTTCGGTGCAGATCTAATGGGGATTAATGGCAGCAAACGCAAGAGCACTCAGCGGCTTGTTCACCCGACTTTGGCTCCAAGCAGCTCCCTAGAATGCCGAAGAAAGTGCTCCAGCTTAGGTTTGTCGTAATATTTTGGTCAATTCGCTAAGTAGTGTCTACTTTTTAGGGAACCCAATATTACAGGACAAAAAAGGGCCTTTCTAAGTGTGAAGACATATTTTATGTCTTTCTAGTACTTAGTTCACTTAGGGACAAAATTTTGACAGAATTTCTGTGATGCCACAGTGCAATCATTCACTGTTTCACAGACTATCTATCTTTCCTCCCCCCCTCCCCCACCCCGCAGCTGTATAAAGTCCAGAAATATATTTTACTTAAAGGTTTGAGGGAATGTTTCATTAAAATAATCTTGTTTCCATTTGAGTCAAAAGAGAAGCTTATTCTTCAAGTTCAGAATGTGTCAAGCGGCTTTCTATCCCTTCCACAGGAACTCTTATGAGGAATGTAATTCCAGATTCCTTATTTTCAACTCACTGTCCCAAGTTGACAGCACATACTACATCCCAGAAAAGTGTTCTCCTTCTCCTCCACCCTCTGCTAATATAGACTGTACTTCTTCAATTTATAAAGGTGGAATTCAGTTTTAATTCTCAGGTTCAGTTGTTACTATTTGTGTAGATGCTCTGCACCAATTGTGCAGAAGAATATCCCCAAAGTAAAGGAAATCACACATGACATAGTATGCAAAAGAACCCCCTCTGTATCTGAGTCTGATATCTGAATACAGGAAGATTTAAATGTTTAAGTAAAACAAAACTAATGTCTAAAAGTCAATTCTTATACAAAGAATTATTCTTGTTCTTTGCCACTCTGATGTTTCAGAAATCATCGCAAAAAGTTCATCACAGATCATATGTTAACTGATATATATAGTGGACGAAAAGCTGGACATGAGCCGGCAGTGTGTGCTGGCAGCCCAGAAGGCCAACTGTATCCTGGGCTGTATCCAGAGAAGTGTGGCCAGCAGGTCGAGGGAGGGGATTCTGCCCCTCTACTCTGCTCTGGTGAGACCCCACCTGGAGTGCTGCGTCCAACTGTGGAGCCCTCAACATCAGAAGGATATAGAGCTGGTGGAGCGAGTCCAGAGGAGGCCACGAAGATACTCAGGGGGCTGGAGCACCTCTGCTATGACGAAAGGCTGAGAGAGTTGGGCTTGTTCAGCCTGGAGAAGAGAAGGCTCTGGGGAGACCTTATTGCAGCCTTCCAGTACCTGAAGAGGCCAACAGGGAAGTGGGGGAGGGGGACAACATGACACTTTTTACAAGGGTCTGTAGTGACAGGACAAGGGGTAACGGGTTTAAATTGTAAGTGGGGACGTTTAGATTAAGTATCAGGAAGAACTTCTTCACGGGGAGATTGGTGAGGCACTGGAACAGGTTGCCCAGAGAAGCTGTGGATGCCCCATCCCTGGATGTCTTCAAGGCCTTTGAGCAACCTGTTCTAGTGGAAGGTGTCCCTGCCCATGGCAGGGGGGTTGGAACTAGATGGTCTTTAAGGTCCCTTCCAACCCAAACCATTCTATGATATCAGAAACCTGTAGAAATGAAAGTGTTTTCAATGTGGGGAACAAGTCTTTGTTTTTTATCTAGTTTAATGCTTGCTTGAGTGAACTTTATTTTTATAAAGATGTTTATAGTATTTATTTTTCCTTTAGCTATGGTAAATTATTTCGAAGTGTCTACTTTGGAAATCATGAAGAAAGAGATGGATAGACACATTAGTTCAGAATAAATGCTTTTTAGACATGTTACATTAAAATACCACTACTATGGTTAACCATTACATTCGATTCTGTAATCTGAAGTATAGTGTTTTAAGAAAATAACACTAAAACTCGTTTTCTGAAGCATGGTTTCCTCATCTTATGTGATGAAATATCTAACATAGAAGTTTATAAATATTCATTTAATCAGCTGATCTCTTTTTTTTTTTAATATACATTTGTGAGTTTTGCATGCCTTTTGTTCTTGGAAAATATGCTTTTGATCAAAGTCCTTTTAATTCCAACATACTGATTTTGAGATTTTTTCTGAAATTCAGGTTGTAGTGTTTTGATCAAAAAGAGGATAGTTTCACTTCTCTACTATGTGGGAGATGCCGGATCAGATTCTCTTTTCATTTGTTATTAAATGGAATTATTTGCCTTTATAAATATCCATTTTCATAATGATTCATCACATTTTAAATTACTCAAAAATTATTTGCTATATGAATAGAATGATCTAACAGCTTCAGTGAGGGCAACTGGGAGATACTGACCCCAAGGAATTCCAGGGTGGCTGTAAGTTATGTCTCACTTAGGGTGTGAAAGACCAATAGATTAAGGGACCTAAAGTTGACATTTGCCACATGAGAAGGTGAACCTTCTCATGTTGCCTGTGGTGAAAATCCTGCTGACTCTCTGTTTCTTTTTTTTCCTTCTCTCTAGCTTTTTCTTTCTTTTTCCATAAAGTCATTATAAAAGGCTTTTGGTTTCATTTCAGCCGTTATTTCCTATTCTTGATACCTCAGGAAGATTTGTGTTACAGAGAAAGATTTCAAGCACTTTAAAATTAAGATCCATCTTTAAATATAATTTAAAACATTAATATTAACACATATGAAACATCTTACAGGATATGTTTGGAAATTAGGTACATCTTTCATTTTTCATCTGTTCAGTCTCCAAAGTTACGTGTAAATACACGAACTGAATTCTGGTAAAGCTTCGTATTTCAAGGGAGTCTGCATCTGAGTCAAAGAAGGACAAAGAACAAAATTCACCTTGTCATGAGAAAAGAAACTGAACAATTGTCTGAACTACATTTTAGTTCTTCAGCCAATGGGTGACAGTGCATGGCAGATCACATTTATATAAGAGACCAGGATTGTCTAAATTATGTTTCTCTGCTGTATGACAGTTTGGCTAGGTCATTGCCTGAGTTAAGGCACAATCTTGGTTGTTCACAGATAAATTATGTTGAAAGAGGTTCTGGAGAAAAGTGAAAGCATGTGATGTATTTGAATATACTTTCTAATCTCAGTCTAGGTGATTTGAGAGAAAACTGAATGGTGCAAATTGTTCAGGTTGCTTTTATATCTTGCTATTGTCACTTTTCTTCATGAAGTTCAATTTTACTGACTTTCTTGCCATGATTTACTGATTTTGTTTAAGCTTAAGAAGGTGAGGAGATGGTTCTGCTTACAAGCAATGTGAAAGACATGTAGGATTAAAATTGTCTACAGTGTCTGCTTAGTCTGTCTGATCAGTGTTCCTGGTTTAGGATAACTATTCAGTTACTGAGAGAGGTTGAGACTTTACTCTGTAAAGTTCTACATACTGTATCTTGATCTATAGGAAAGGAGAGGAAACAGTCTAGCCCTTTTATTGATTCTTGAAATTTCTTAGGTGCAGCCTAAGACAGCATCTGATAATTCGTTGTTATCTGTATCTGGATGTAACAACTATCCAGCCTAATCTCTCCCTGGTAAATGGTTTTTGTCTTGGGAAAAATCTTCTGTGAAAATCATGTGGAAGAGACAGTAGGATTCTGTGGAAAACAGGAGGGCCTGAAGTTCTGATTGGAATATAGTTTCTTCGTCTGTGTGGATGAATGGAGCATTCCTTACTTTTTGACTGTTTTGATCGGAAATGCAGACCTTACTAAGGTACGATTTTCAGAGCTTAGATAAAGCAAAAGTCATGCCTACATGCAAAGAGTAGAATGAAATTAGCACCAATAAAGATTCCAGTAGTTAATCTCATAGAAAATAATAAAAAATAAGCCTGTTTGAAACAAGGGAATGAATCAAATATGACATTGTGTTTGAACAAGAATATAGAATTATCAGAAAAAATAAAATAAACTTATTTAACTCTACCATTAAAAGCCTATTTTGTAGCAGATTTCTAAGAAAGGCCATTTTACCATCAGTTTTATGTTTCAATTTAATGTGAAACGTTTTCTGTCAGTTGCCAGAGTAGATGATAGGATGTTTGCATATTATTACAACAGAATTCATGGTTCATAAGTACTTCAAATTTGATATTTCTGGTTGAAGGAGCCTGATTGGCTATAGAATGAATTGCATGTTCTATCCATCTCGTACGTATATGGAGCTGGAATGAAACTTGAAGAATTAAAAAATGAACAATTAAACCAGACTTTTTGAATATATCAGTAAAGAGATAAATCTTGTTTGAAGTGTACAAATAATATAATTTGTCGTGCAAGACTGACACATGAATAATTGCAGCTACCCATTTCCCTGGTGAAATAAATTCCACTTACATATCACGCTGTTATGCACTGCAACTCAGCTTTTTTCTAGTCTTTCACCATCTAACACTAACCAGCACACATCAGCGTGCAGAAAAAAATTCCCTTCAAAACAAGTCATCTACACAAACAGCCTTATTTGAAAGGCTTAGAGGACGATTAGTTCCTCAGGCTATATTCCTTTTTGTAAAGGTACAGAGAAGAATTTATGATAGTCAGAGGCATGTATGAAATTTAAAAATAGTGAATTTGATTTAATCTTGACACACAGATTACGCATCCTGTAAAAAATATATTAAATATATTAACATAAACATAAATTTACTCTTTGAATTGATGTCATTAAAAATAGTGTTTTTCTGTTTGTGCCAGAAGCCATGTGCAAACCTCTCAAAGATACATTTTCTCCTTAGTAATACATCTTTTTGATTAATGAAAAGCAGAAAGGAAGAAAGAAAAAACCTTTAAAACTCTCTTTGAACCCTAAGGGGCAGTTATGGTCAGAAAATTGATTGACTGTAAAAGGGTTGTTTTTATGATAGTTTTGAATAGACTGTACTTTCTTTGTTAGCTAAACCAGATTTGTATTATTTGCACATATTCTTATGACATTCAGCACAAAGTGTGCTTTTATATTTTGCTTTGGTTTGTGTCCTTACCTTAGATTGTTTCATGAGGAGAGATGGAGAATAGTCAGGTAAATAATAAAACCGTAAGAACTGAAACAGGATCACCAAGCAGTGGGATAGCAACCACTTAACCAGGATCAGCAGCATCTCAAATAAGTCTTTTAGGCTATTAGGATCTTTATTTTATTTAGCTTTGAAACTTCTTTTCAGGGATTATTTCCATATATAGTCTGTTTCTGATCGCACTAAGTCTTGCTTGACCCACAGTTCTTCACAGTACTATTTTCTGTAAAAAGTAAACTAAAGTAATGGCATTGCATGCCCTAATATCCTAATTCATTCATTCAGAAATGGGGATAGATATCTTTATTTCTGATTTGAAATGAGTTTCATATTTTTTTAAAGAAAGGTGTATATTAACTTGAAGAATTCAAACATGCCTTCTTGACATGTTCAGGAACAAAAAAGTTAGCTCCATCAAAGAAGATTATTCTAAAATAGAAAATATTCAATGCCAGATAGTAAAAGGATTTGCTATACAAATTATAACCTTTCTGATTTAAACTGGTTTGTTTTCTCAGGAAAAAAATAGACATTATTGGTTTGCTTTTTAAACTTGTGGGCAGGGCAAAAACTTGAAATCTTGCATTGACTTTTTTCCTTCCTATTTCCTACTGATAATTTTTTTAAATGCTTTGATGAACATTGAGGCCCATTTGAAAAACAAAGTTTCAGTAAAAAGGTAAATTATCAGCTCAGTTTCCTTTATAAATCTGTTAAAGGGGTTTGTGTGAAATGATAGTTTTGTGATATGTCTGATGTAGTTCTGCCTTTATTAACTGAATTCAACTGCTCTTGCATAGCATATTAAAATATTCATAATTCATTAATCAAACCTGAGCTGTTCAACAGCAGCAAAATTCTAGGATGTGAATACATGTAGATTGGCTTTTTTCTAAACTAAAACTGGGTTCTAACATCCTTGTTCAACTTCTGTAGTAGTTTATGTCTTGATCTCCTTGCTAAGTAGTGTTCTTTGCAGTGACTAAAACAGTCAGAAATTCAGAGGAAAAAAAAACACTAATAATTGTAATATTTCATTCAACATTAAAGTTCATCCTCATAGAATCATAGAATAAAATCATAGAATCTTTTAGGTTGGAATAGACCTTAAGGATCATCAAATCCAACCATTAGCCTAACACTGCTAATACCACCACTAAAACATGTCCTTCAGCACCTCCTCCACACATCTCTTAAGCACCTCCTGGGAAGGGGATTCAACCACCTGCCTGCACAGCTCGTTCCACTGCCTGATGACCCCCTGTCCGTGAAGAAATTTTTCCTAATATCCAATCTAAACCTGCCTTGGCACAACTTGAGGCCATTTCCTCTTGTCCTGTCACTTGTTACTTGGTGGAAGAGACCAACACCCACGGTAATGTGTTTTGTTCTCTTTAATCTGGGAAAACAAAGAACAGAATTTTTTGTTGTTGTTTGTATATTGTCAAAATAAATTGATACATTCTTTGACGTTTCATATGTGCTGCTAGTTCCAGAATGGGAACTTATTTTAAAAGAGCTTTTTAAAAACGATGCCCCTACTAGCATTTAACAAAGATTTTTTTTAGGGTTATTTTACACATTCTTTGTACCCCATCGCTACAATTACCACC
>NW_010257294.1:95745-100611 GCF_000690775.1 Eurypyga helias
GGAGAGGAAATCTGAAGCCGAGTAAATGTGATTTTGCCTTCCCTAGCAGAAGCCTCATGTGGCCTTGTGCTGGCCTGGGTGGCACTGGCTGACCACCACCTGTGGGTGAGTGACTCTCCCCTTCCCCGGGTGAGCCGCGGCTGTGTGGTACCTTGGTGGCGTGAGCTGTGCTGAGGGGATGTATGGAAATAAACTTAAGTAGGCCCAAGACTGGGGAGGAAGAAACACCCTTCATGAATACGGCACGCTCCCCAGTGAAGGGCTGCATGGCAATTTGCTATGTACCGCGGCTGCCCGTGTCTGCCCTTCTGTGTGCGCAGACAGTTGCCCTCTGGAGAAAGCCAGGCACAGCCCAGGCTCAGGCCTCCAGGATTTTTTTGCCTTGGTCTTGCTGTCAGGCTGCAGCTCCAGCTGGGCAAACTTCGTCATGGAGCGGAGGCAGCAGAGGTACAGGTGGCTCACATTTTTTAGCCCAAAACCTGAAAAGGAGAAAGAAAAGAGGCACCCCCTGGAGCAGTCCAAGAAGAGGTGAGACCCAGCTTAAACGCTCAGAGTTGCTGCAACATGGTTTCAGTCTCTGGCCGTAGGCTGAGGAGATCGGATGTCTCTGTCTTCTGTTCTTTTTTGTGACCTGGTTGAATCCAGGTGTTTGGTCTTTTTGGCAGGTTTCCTTCTGTGAACTAACGGAGATGGCCAAAAGGCAGGCACACCTGTAGGGGACATAAGAGAAGAGCAAATTCCCCCACTCTCCTGACCCTATACTAGATACCTGCTCTGCTGCTAATGGGGCTTTCAGGGCTGAAATGAGTAACAGAGGTTGTACATTGGTAACCAAAGCCTGGGGGGTGTGCTTCTAGCACAGGAGCTCCTGCAGTGTAATTCTCCAGAGCTTCCTCTGGGAAAAGTGGCATCAAAGGGGGAGAGAAGAGTATAGCACAGTAAAAAGGAGGAAGAAAGCTTTAAAACACAGCATCATTGACTAAGTACTGTACTTAAGTAGCTGTCAGTGAAGTGAGGTAGAGATAACTGCATATGCCAGAATGTAAACCTGTAGAGAATGTTTGTAACTGATGCATTGAAATGGACATTTATTGTGAAAGGAAAGAAGAAAAACAAAGAGGTAGAAGTTTAGGAATGAGTGCTTGATATTTTTCTTTTTTTCAGTTAAAATGGCAAGTTTTGTGTGCCTGTTCTAAAGAAAAGATGAAACCTGGGGCTAAGAAACAAGACTTTTGGATCACTGAACAGTTCCTTAAACACACCAAGTAAAATATTCTTACCTAGTAGTGAAGCAATTCATAAAATATACTGCAAAATATATTGAGAAAGCAACAATGCTGCTAATTAGCTGGAATAACACCAGAAACTCCTCCAGAAGGAGGAGTTGGGTTGGGTTCACAAGGTTAGTTATTCACAGCAGTCTTAGCTGCAGGGTTTTTTTCTGTGATTTTTTCCACAGGTAGAACAGCAGAATGAACAAGCTACTTCTGTTCTATGGGTATTGTTAGCTGTATAATGTATAGCTTTGTTCTGTTTGTATTTTGTTTTGGTTTGCTTTTTTATTACCATAGCTCAATACGGGAAAAGCAAAAGCTAGTATACTTTTCTCTTGAGATCAGTTGACATGGCTGAAGTTAAGAACATAAATAAAATATGCACCAAGGTAAAGAGACAACATGGGTGCAGTTTAAAGTGTTTTTTTCTGTATTAATTTGGATTAGAAGCGTTACTCTAAGTATAGTAACACCTATTTGTTAGGCTCCCTATATACAGCATGTTCTTTTTTCCCATAACACTTCGTTGAATGTCACAACCCAGAGATAGATGTCTCAAGGTCCATTTTTGTCTGTAGAGACAATTTTACCTAGATCATGATCAGACTGTTGGTGCTGGAAAGCCCAAATCAGACTGAGAGCAAAGTAGATAGTATTTTCACTTTGCCTGAATTCAGCTGAAAATCTGGTCCGTGTCCAGGTTAGTTATAAGCAGAAACTTGGCGTGTCCCTTTGTGGGCTACTTAGATCTCTGAACTCAAGGAATCCAATCCATTTAACACCCTCCTGAATGGTATTTTCTGGATATTCCAGGTTGAAGTGCTCCATATGTTTGGACTACCAGGAGCTGCCTCCCCTCCACCCTTGCTCCTTCACAATTAATTCCACAGAGGAGAACACGGTGACACTTTTTCTGAGACACTGGGTTGGATTGTGCAACCTAGCAAATAATCCCTTTGTTGTCATTTGAACCCACACTCCGAGTTCAAAGAGATTTTAATGTTATGAGGGAACTTCCTTTAATGACTAAATACATGTTCAATGCAGCACATAATCTGCAAAACTCAGACATGTGTAAATTGAAAATTGTACTCTCTTACTCCCTTCCATTCACTGAGTTTTTCAGAACTGTTTGCCTGCCTGAGGCTAAATGTTAAGGTGTCAGAGTTGACGCAGATAACAAACTAAGGGGGTAGAATAGAATATTAAAAAAATGCACTAAATATCATACTTTATGATAATGCTTCTTTGTATCTTTCAGTTCGTTGTTTTTCATGTGACCTCCTGGAGGAACGCACACTGATGATGTGCAAAGGTTAAATCTAAAGCACGTTCAGGCTTGAATGGGTTTACTAGAGAGTTAACGTAGCTGTACTTGGTCTGCTTGCACTGTAAGGGTTGTATTGTATGATCAGTGTGATCTTTGGCTTCAGAGCATTCTCTTAACTGGGACTCTGTCATGTTACTCTGATACAGGGGAAAGCAAAGAGTAGAGCTTACTTGAATTTTACATTTATTTGAATTTCTACAAATCTCTGAATTTTTCTGTTTTCTTATCATGGATGGCTCCATCTCTTCAATCACTGTCCTGCATGGAATGCAGTTGTATTCTCCTTTTATCCAGATACGCAGTGTAATATACTGAATTCCATACACTTTTTTTATAATGAGTTCACTTTTGTTAGATACTCACATTCTATATTCTACAACTAGACTTGCGATCATCTTCCATGAGTGATCTCTCCCATTGGCAGGTAGAGGGTTTTTAAAGATTAAAAGAAGTAATACATGTCATTGAGCGTGCTGCAAGATGAGGAAGGGAAAGAAACACTTGCACAGGACTCATGGACTCATTTCCTGTGTTACCAGATGTGAATCTCAAAAAACTGCACAGCTGAATACATTATTTTCATGTCAAGAATTGTCCTTGAGTATCCCAGTGTACTTGTACTGTTTGCGTATCTACCTATTTCTCCTTTTTGGGGTTTTGAAGTAGTTTTCATTTGATTTTTGTTCATAGCAAATACCCAGGTCTGAATCCTTTTAAAGGCTGCACACCTTTAACTTAGTATTTAAAGCTGAGATTGCTCAAGGGCTTGTATCCATACTGCTCGTATTCTTCTCCTCAGTGCTTGAGCACAATGACCATGTACGTCTTGCTCTAGACTTTGCAAATACTTTTAGGCTAAAAGCCTATAAAGGCAAAAGGAGTTACTGTATTTATTCAGGGTTTTGTTTTTATCTTCTGCTTTTCCATAACTCTGTTAGCCTAATATGTCTTTCTATTGAATTCTTTTAAGATGCTTTGAACTATCAAAGATAATCCTACTTCTTGTGTTTTGTCAAATCCAATTGATCACAGTGCTAATACTTTCATCTCTCCATACCCACATCCTTGTAATGCTTTCTTTACACTGTTGTAGGTTTGTTTTCAAAGGCATGTTGGGTGAGATTTTGAAGTTACTTTGCAACTTTTATAAATTTAAAATAACAATAAAAATAAGACTGTACTTCATTGAGGAGGTGAACATGATCCCATATTTGAATAGTCAGGTATTAATAATTATGGCAGACTGACTGACATCTGGGGTAAAATAAAATAATCCACTTAGTTTCTTCGGATAAGTGTTTTTTTCCAGTGTGACACTCAGGCTTATACTTGCATCCAAAGCAGAAGTTTTATATATATGGACATTTTTAAAGTTACACTATTTATGTTTTTGTTGTTTGGTCTTGTGTTTGTTTATTGTGGGTTTTTTTGTTTGTTGTTGTTTTATTTTGTTTTCCAAATTTGAGATGCTTTTAGGAGAACTGAATTCCAGAACACAATTCTGTGCTTTGAGGGGAGTTTTGATCACTATACGACCTCTGGTTGGTCACCTAAAATCATTACTTATTGCTGGTTTATGATGCTTCTATTACTACTTTTATTAGAAAGATTACTTTTAAGGTATTAATTTATCTGGGATTTTATGAAGATTGTTGGAGGGAAATACTTGACTTTAATTTATAAATATTTCATTCATAAATGCTTTCTGGGTTATTGCATTTAGGGCAAAAGGAAGATATAAGCATGTAATTAAGTCCTTTCCTGAACCATAGTTCTGTAAGTCTGAGATAGGAGAGAAATGTCTTTCTTCTATCTGGAGTAGTAAATGTGCAGATTATGAATAAAATATAGTGTTCACATTTATTCCAAGAGATTTTTGCCAAGAGCAGAAGGATAACAAATATTCATGAGAAGAAATCTATACTGTATGTTCCTTTAGTTTCTAAATATTGTCTTTAAATTTCCTTTGTAAAGGGTTTGAGCAATCCATAGCAGATAGGACTCCGAATTACCAAAGTTCTCATGACTCTGTATCACCTCTAGACTCTCCTTGTTTTGCTTCAGTGCAGGCACAGTACAAACAAATGTCAAAAACTTCTGCAACCAACTTTGTTTAGAAATCTTTCTCTGAGTAGGGTATGTGCCTGTGTAGACTGGAAACATTCTTCTGTAATTTAACTTTTATTCCTATCTGCTCCATTTAAGGCTTGTTAATTCAATAAATATGTATCCAAGAGATTATATATATATAAAAATATATAT